>NW_026693087.1:0-105848 GCF_021218885.2 Marmota monax | reverse complement strand
GAAGTACTAGGTCCTGAATTAGAACAAATTATATTCTATGCTTTTATAATTATATTCTAGTATATAACTTCTGTTTTGACGTATAACGAAAAGAACCAATAAAAATTCTAAAGGTAATGAAATGTTCTAAAAATTTACTCTTCATCTAATCAAAGAATAAATGGTGTGTGCAAGGTAATAACCAGTTCTGGAAGCAGAAACATTCAATAATTGTATGGTAATACTTTAGTTTCAGAATTGTTGTTTTTCCATTATAGTTTCTTAAAATATATAAATTCTATGTCTAATTTTGAAATTTCAAATTTTAGATGTTTCTGTATTTACTTACTTTAATGTTTATTGTAAAACACTACTATTTTTATGAACTATTCCAGGTTAGGAAATATATTTGCAAATATCCTGGAGAAGCTAAAATAAGGTTAAATGTAAACGATATCTTTTGTTTTGAAATTACTTTAATTTTATTTCAGTTATGAAGAGCTAATGGATAAAATTTATTATTCATCTATTTTTATGTGGAACATTTCCACCTCTAGTTTTCCATGTGAGAGAAATATATGATACTTGTTTCCTGAGTCTGGCTTATATTATTTAACATTATGCTTCCCTGTTTTATTCATTTTCCTAAAATTAACTTAGTTTTGTTGTTCTCTATGCATAGAAATCTTCCTTGTTTATATATACCACATTTTCTTTATCCATTCTTTTATTAACTAGCATCTAGCCTGATTCTATAACTTGCCTATTATTAATAGTGTCATAGCAAGATGGGCATGTGTATATCTCTAAAATAAGCTGACTTTAATATTTTCTGGTAAGTACTTAGTAGTGTATTTGAATAATAAAGTAGTTCTATGTTCAGTTTTTGAGTAGCCTTCATATGAATTTCCATAGTGATATAGTAATTTATGTTCCTGCCATTCACATGTAAGAGATTTTTCTCCTCATCTTCCCAGTATTATTTGCCTTCTTGATGATTGCTTTTTTGAATGGTGGAAAATGGGAGCTTGATGTTGTTTTGATTTGCATATTCCCGATTGATAAAGATGTTGTGGGTTTTTTTTTTTTTCCTGAAGTGTTGGCCATTTGTATCTCTTATTTTGAGAACTAGCTGTGCATTTGCTCATTTATTGAAAAGGTTTTTGTTTTTCTGGTGTTAAGATATTTGCATTAATATTTTTAGGATATTAATCCTCTGTCAGAAGAATAGCTGGCAAAGCTTTTCTCCATTTCTGGAGGCTACCACTTCTTACTCTTTTGTGTTTCACTTACTATGCAGGAATTTTTCAGTTTGATGCACCCTCTCTTATCCATTGTTGTTCTTATTTTCTGAGATGTAGGGGGCTGTATTCAGGAAGTTATTGCCTACATACTGACGTGTTTTCCATATATTTTCTTCTAGTATTTGTAAACCTTCTAGTCTGGTACATATGTCTTTAGTCCTTTCTGAATAAACTCTTGTGCAGTGTTAGAAAATAGGCATCTAGGTTTCTTCTTTTACATACGGATATCTAGTTTTTCCAACACTATTTCTAAAATGTTTGTCTTTTCTCCAAAATATGTTTTTGGTGTCTTTGCCTAGTATCACATGACTGTACCCCTGGGTTTGCTCTCTGTCTTCTTTTCTATCCATTGGTCTATGGGTCTTTCTTTACACCAGGACCATGGTTTTTATTACTATGGCTCTGTTTTATATTTTGAAATTGGGCATTGTGGTTTATCCATTGTTTCTCTTATGATCAGTATCACTTTGTCTAAGTATTTCTTTGTTTGTTTGTTTTTCTTCCATACAAATTTAGAAGTAGTTATTTTCCCCCCCATTTCTGCAAACAATACCATTTGAATTTGAATGGGAATACATGGAATCTATAATTCATTTATGGTACTATGCCCATTTTCAGAATATTAATTCTGCTTCTCTATGAACATAGCAGATCTTTTTACTTCCTATTGTTTTCTTATTTTTTTTCTTCAATGTGTAATTTTTCTTGAAGAGGTCATTCACTTTCTTGTTTAGGGTTATTCCTAGCTATTTTTAAAGTTATTTGAATGAGCTATTACTCTTGCTTTATTCTCTCTAGGTTTGCTATGGTATATAGACAAACAGTTTATTTTTATATGTTTATTTTATATCCTGTTACTCTGATGAATTCATTCATCAAAGTAGAATTTTCATAATATATTATGTTCTTCTAAGAATTAGGACTAAATCATTTGCATATAGAAATAATTTAACACTTTAATTTTCTTATTTGAATCCCTTTTATTTCTTTCTCTTTTTCTAAAATTTTAAGTACTGTGATTAGTGAGATTGGCGGCAATGAACATCCTTGTGTATTTCCTGATTTTAGAGAAAATGTTCTTCTTCATTTTACTATTGGCTTTGGATTTGGTATACTTGGTCTTTATTATCTTTTAATAAAATTCTCCTATTCTCTAATCTCTCAGGGCTTTGTCATGAGGGCCATTGAATTTGTCAAAGGCTTTTCCTGCAGCTTCTTAAAAGATCATGAAATTTTGCTCTTGATTCTATGTGTGATGTATTAGTTTTATTGATTTGCATGTATTGAATCATCCTGGATCAAAATCAGCTTTTATGGATTTTTTTTTTTTTTTTGTATGTGACTAGAGTCTCAAACCAGGAGCATGGTACGAAGGAATCACATCCCCAGGACCTTTTATTGTTCACTTTGATAACAGGTCTCACTAAATTTCCCAGGCTGGCTTTGAAATTACAGTGTTCCTCAAACAACCTGATGCTTTTCTGAGAGTATAGACCTACACCACTATGCCTGATATGTATGTTATTTTGTAATGTGTTGTTGAATGTGGTTTGCAAAGATTTTATGAGAATTTTTATACTGTGTTCCTCAAGGATATTGATATCTAGTTTTTTCTTGTTCTGTCCAATATTCACTTTTCCAGTCAGGGTAATACTTTGCAGAATTGCTTTGGAAGCATCTTTCCTTTGCTCTTAAATGTAATGGGGGATTAATATCAGTTCTTCTTTAAATATCTGATAAAATTTAGCCATGTATTCACCTCTGAACCTCTGGTCCATAAGGCTTTTTATTATTGCTTCAACCTAATTGCTTGTTATTGAGCTATGGTTTTCTCTATCTGTTTGATTCAACATTTTATGACATATTTCATTAATATCACTTAGATTTATTTATCTTTCAATTTTATTCTTTAAAATAGTCTAAATTTTTCCCATTCATTGAAATATAAGTTTTCTAATAGTCTCTAGAGATCTTCTGGATTTCAGTGGTATCTGTTTTAATATTTCACTTTTTGTTTCTAGCTTTATTCATCTGTATCTTCTTTTTTCTTTTAGTTCCCTTGGCCAAGGGTTTATCAATTTTATTTACCATTTTAAAAACAAACTATTTGTTTCATTATTACTATGTTTTTAAAAAATTATCTATTTTATAATTTTGGCTCTGACTTTAATTAATTCTTTTTTTGTATTGGTTTTAGAATTCATTTACTGACGTTTTTCTTAGACCTTGGGATGCATTATGAGGTTTCTAAATTGAAATATCTTAGATTTTCAAATGGAGGTAGCCCTTAGTATAAACTGTCCTCATACAACTGCTTTTGGTGGATTAGTGGAGGGATATCAGAAGGGATAGAAAATGTACTGGGCAGTAAGATTTGTCTAAATATGTTATATGCATTTCTGTATAAGTTACAATGAACCCCATTATCTCATATATATATGATCCACAACCCTAGCCCTCATGTTGATAGTTCTCTATTGTCCTTCTATCCTGGTTTTATAGAGTTAGTAGACAAATGAATATAATATTTGGCTTATTTCCATAGTATATATAACACTGTGATATAAAATATTTCAATTTTTAATGTGTACTTCTCTAGTTTTTAAATCTAATTTTTTTCAAATCTGGAAAATTAGGTGTCTCCTTAGAATACTGATTAGGCAATCTTCATATAATTCATTAGTGATATAATTTTACCAGACGACTATCTCTCAGATTCTTCCTCAGAATAGTGTTGGTCATTCATTTGGTGATGCACATCAAAGAGAAAAAGATGGTATAAATGGACATACAGAAGGTAAGAACCACTCATTATAAAAATCATTGGATAATAATGCATGTTTAAAACATGAGCACTAGTATGATTTAATAGTGGAAGAAATGAAAATAATAAATAGTATGGGAGTTGAAATAGTGTATCTAATCAAGTTGCAACCACAGGGTAAGTTGGACTGGTCCTAGAGGAGCTGAGTTATTAGGTCCATTGCCAGACCTGCTTAAATTAGAGGAAAGTTGGGACATAAGAAAAGGGGAGAGAATAATTTGGAAATGAAGAATGAGAAAAGACTATAGACAACAACAACCAAAAAGAAAAAGAAAAAGAAAAAATAAGCAGATGCACATTGATGATGGCCTGATAAACCATTCCTTGGAAAGATTATGACTTCTAATACATCTACAAATAGAGTACAAATTGGGAGAATTTTAAATAGGTGAAATAAATGGCCAGGCACATGGTGCATACCTATATTCCCAGTGGCTCTGGAGGTTGAAGACGGAGAAATAATTTCTATTTTAAAGCCAGCTCAGTAACTGAATGAGGCCCTCAGATATTCAGCAAGACCCTTTCTCTAAATAAAATTTAAAAAGGGATGTGGATGTTGCTCAGTAGCTAGACACCCATGGGTTCAATCCCCAGTACCAATAACAAAATAACAAAGCCAAAAGAAACATCAAATAGGCATGTTAAGTTAGAGAATTGGTAGAAGATTAAGCATGCATAAGAACTCTCAAATTTTATTGAATCATATGTTGGGGACCATGTACAAAATGTATGTTCTGACTCAGCAGGTCTTTGGTTCTACATCCTGAATACATTCAAAGATGCTTCCAATGATCCTTGATCCACAGACTACATTCTGAGTTGCAAGAGCAGTTGAATGAATTGCCCTTTAGAAAATCTAAATTAAGAGCCATTGTGTATTAGGTCATGGCATAACTATATTAAATTAGAGCATAAATATTGCTTTGTTTTTGATTATGTCTGTTGGCAAAGGGGAAGAACAAATGGATGAAACATAGAAATTGTATTTTTTTAAATATTTTTGTAGTTGTACACAATAACTTTATTTATTTATTTATTTATTTTTATGTGTTGCTGAGGATCGAACCCAGAGCCTTGCACGTGCACGTGCTGAGCCATAACCCAAGCCCCCAAATTATATTTTTTAAATATTTTTTAAAGTTGTAAATTGACACAATACCTTTATATTATTTATTTTATATAGTGCTGAGGATTAAACCCAGTACTTCACATTTGTTAGACAAGCGCCCTAAGACTGAGCCAAAACCCATCTCCTAGAAATTGTATTTTTAAGATACAGTTACTGCATTGGGAAGAAAAAGTAGTGGGAATAATCTAAACAACAACAACAACAACAACAAAAAAGAATCAAGACTACAGATCTAGAGATAGCTTTTGAAAATTAAAGGGAGGGGGTAGTGAGGAGGGAATAAAATTAGCTAGGTAATTTTGAAGGTAATAATAAGGAGACTGAGGTAATGCATTTCAGCTGGTTTCATTATATTTGCCTTCAAACGAAAGTGAGGATTACTGGTCCAGAGATGGTTTTAAGCAGGGGAAACTGTTAGAATTGGGGCAACCAGCCACTTTAATTTCTTTGCTCCATAACTACCAAGTATAGGGAAGTATTGATATCAGTATTTGAGATCAGAAACATAGCATTTAAGAAACATGGGGCATTTTAAAAGATAATTAGTTTTTTTCTTTAATGAAACCATGGCTTTGGGCATGCTAGGAATGCACTCAATTATTCTGCCAAGTCCTTTTCTCTAAATATCTAGTATTCTGATATGACAGATATTTTATGAAAATCTTTGAAAGTCTAAGAAGGCTCATTTTGTAAACAGCAGACTCTTTAGGTTAATTTGTTGAATACCAAAGCTGTTATTTTTTTGTATATATGCTAATGAATTTGAAATATAAAAGGTTATTCATGTCTGATAATTCTTTTGCATTTCAGTTCACTTTTCCCCTTTGGATTACCGTATATTAATATTTTATGCTTTTTAAAAATTATTTATTAGATACAGTTCCTATGTGTTCTCAAATGAATGAATCAAGAAACTTTGAGTGGGTCAGACCAGAGGATATATTAAAAGAAGATACACCACTGTCCTCCATGGGTATGGAAAAATGATTATTTTAATAAGTGTATACCAAAGCTGATCATTTCTCAGAACTTTCCTCAATGCAAATGAATTATACTTTCCACTTGACAGTTATCACAACTTTGGACTTACTATATTGTAGGACAAATGGAGGAACAGGGTACATACCTGTAATAAAGTTAATGAAATGATCATGATAGGCTACATTAAACACACCTGCTGTTAAATTATTTTCTTTATTTTATATATTTATGCCCCAAAGTTTCTCCTTTGCTCCTCTGATTAGATATCCCCAATCCCTCAATCAGTCCGCACCTTTACTTGGTATGTGTGCATTCCCTATTATATTTGTGATAATTGGAACTGTAATCTCACTTTTGAAAACTTAACTCTATGCTTAATTAAACTAATATCGGATGTTTTTCTTCAGTATATTTGAATCATGCTGCTGTACTCAACAAAAACCAGCAAACACAGAAGTCCAAATGCTAAAATATTATTTATCAAAGCTAACCCATGGATCTTGACTCCATGTCAATTCAGCAGGAAGGTGTGGTTGATTTTGTCATATTCATGTTTTGTGGATTGTGTATCTCTTTTGCTTTTCAGTATTTCAGAATTTCACACATCCTGTTGTGAAGGTAATTATAAACTTCTATGTTTATCTTGAATTATTAACTGTGTATAGTATAAAATGTACAACACGTATTTAATATCTACTTCCCAAACCCATACAGCCTATCTTAGACAGGAGGTATTTTCTTCAAAAGAATACAATGGGGACAACAGAAGAAAGGATATGCAAATCAGGTAAAAAAATATATCTATATATACATATACATACATACACACATACATACACATTCCAGTGTCTATATTGGCATACAAGTTTAAAATTATATCTTTTTTTTTAATTTTTTATTGTGGGTTGTTCAAAACATTACAAATTTCTTGACATATCATATTCGACACTTTGATTCAAGTGGGTTATGAACTCCCACCTTAACCCCATACACAGATTGCAGAATCACATCAGTTACACATCCATTGATTTACAAATTGCCATACTAGTGTCTGTTGTGCTCCGCTGCCTTTCCCATCCTCCACCATCCCCCCTCCCCACCTCTCCCCTCCCCTCCCCTCCTCTCTCTCTACCTCCTCCACTGTATAACCCTGAGGGTCTCCTTCCATTACCATGCAATTTCCCTTCTCTCTCCCTTTCCCTCCCACCTCTCATCCCTGCTAAATGTTAATCTTCTTCTCCTGCTCTTCGTCCCTACTGTGTTCTTAGTTATTCTCCTTATATCAAAGAAGACATTTGACATTTGTTTTTTAGGGATTGGCTAGCTTCACTTAGCATAATCTGCTCTAATGCCATCCATTTCCCTGTAAATTCTATGATTTTGTCATTTTTTAATGCAGAGTAATACTCCATTGTGTATAAATGCCACATTTTTTTTATCCATTCGTCTATTGAAGGGCATCTAGGTTGGTTCCACAGTCTTGCTATTGTGAACTGTTCTGCTATGAACATCGATGTAGCAGTGTCCCTGTAGCATGCTCTTTTTAGGTCTTTAGGGAATAGACCAAGAAGGGGAATAGCTGGGTCAAATGGTGGCTCCATTCCCAGCTTTCCAAGAAATCTCCATACTGCTTTCCAAATTGGCTGCACCAATCTGCAGTCCCACCAGCAATGTACAAGTGTACCCTTTTCCCCACATCCTCACCAGCACTTGTTGTTGTTTGACTTCCTAATGGCAAAAACAGCATGGTACTGGTACCAAAACAGGCGGGTGGACCAATGGTACAGAATAGAGGACACAGAAACCAATCCACAAATCTACAACTATCTTATATTTGATAAAGGGGCTAAAAGCATGCAATGGAGGAAGGATAGCATCTTCAACAAATGGTGCTGGGAAAACTGGAAATCCATATGCAACAAAATGAAACTGAACCCCTTTCTCTCGCCATGCACAAAAGTGAATTCAAAATGGATCAAGGAGCTTGATATCAAATCAGAGACGTGCCGTCTGATAGAAGAAAAAGTTGGCTACGATCTACATTCGGTGGGGCCGGGCTCCAAATTCCTCAATAGGACACCCATAGCACAAAACTTAATAACTAGAATCAACAAATGGGACTTACTCAAACTAAAAAGTTTTTTTCTCAGCAAGAAACAATAAGAGAGGTAAATAGGGAGCCTACACCCTGGGAACAAATCTTTACTCCTCACACTTCAGATAGAGCCCTAATATCCAGAGTATACAAAGAACTCAAAAAATTAGACAATAAGAAAACAAACAACCCAATCAACAAATGGGCCAAGGACCTGAACAGACACTTCTCAGAGGAGGACATACAGTCAGTCAACAAGTACATGAAAAAATGCTCAACATCTCTAGCTGTCAGAGAAATGCAAATCAAAACCACCCTAAGATACCATCTCACTCCAGTAAGATTGGCAGCCATTAAAATTATATCTTTAGAGTCACAACAAAATGATTTCTAAAAAAATCTTTATCTCAGACATTTTTAAAATTAAATTTTCCGGAATTCTTATACCTGTTAGGTGAATTATGAGGCTCTATTTTCCTCCAAAATTTTATAAAAACTTATTGCATAGCTGCCAATAATTTCCAAATCTTGGGAGATGAACATAAAAATATGTGTCTGAACCCAGAGATTAAGTATAGTATGTGAAACAAGACCAAATTAAAATTTAATTTCAATTCTAATACCCACTTTATTGAATAATTACATTGAACACGTGTTGTACTTTATGCAGCTGTGTATTCTATGTCCTTCATCAGTTGTGATTATCTCTGTATTAAACCATACAAAGTATTATTGTGTATTCTTTATATTATTTAATTTCTATAAAACTAATACAGTATTTTTAGGAAATTACTCTTTTATGATTTGTATTTCCCCAGAGTTGTGAATTCAAAAATACTTACACAAACTACTTTATATATTCCCTCTTCATGCTTTTCTTTCTTTTCTTTGTTTTTTTTTTTTTTTGTTGTTGTTGTTTGCTTTTGTTTTTAATTTACTTTTTAATGGTGGGGACTGAACACAGATACTTTGGCATGCTAAGCAGTGGCTCTGCCACAAAGCTTTTTCTCTTATTCATTGGAAGGTTGGGTAAATCCAAGATTCAGGAAACTGACCCCAAGCACTAAAATGAGTCCCTTAACATACAAAAATGAGAAATTCAAATATTACATGGTAAACTAAAAGAACTTAAACAGTTGGTGTGTTTTATTTTACATGTCATTTGAAACCTTGTGTAAGAGTACAGAGCTCTTATTCCAGAGACCCAGCTTTTTCCTTTATTACTTAATGAAACTTCATTCTACACTGGTCCCAGGAAGTGATATATCCTCTATTTTTCATGGAACATTTTTTTCATTCTGGCCTGCTTCCCTCTATTTGGCACTCCTGCCATCTTCTTATTCATTTCTGCTCATGCATATGCTCTCCACACTCATCCTGTCTTTAGCATTTGGAGCCATCTAGCTACAATGCAAATGTGACTATGAACCTCTTTAGAAGATAAAAGGCCAGCTTTTAAAATTACCCAGAAATCTTTCATGAGTTCAGCCTAACACTTTATCCTTTCCCTTAATTTTACTGTCATCTGGATGGCTCCTCACCAATCCCTATATTTTCAGACAAATACTGACCCATTTAATGCTTCACTCTGTGTCTAGCTCCAGCATTTTAAGCTTTCCCCATTTTCTGCCTCTGACTGGTAACCTCATTCCTTTAGTCTCTGCTGAATCCTAGCTCTAGGAAAGCCACTATTCCTGGCACCTTTTTACTCTATTCTCATAGGGAACATAATAATTCTCGGTTCAAATAAACTGTTGATGCTAAGGTGATGTAAAAGAGGTCTTCTTGAGTTCAGGAGCCAAAGGGCTAGACAGGGGAAGGAGTAATTTACAAGTCAACTGGTAGATATCCAGTTGAACAGTGGCTGAAATGCTGAGATACCTCAAGGGGGTAAAAAACAGTTTATGACAAGGAGATTGGTAATCACGCAGGACTGAACAGACTAAGTCTTACAGAAGAACACATTTTTAGAGTAATCTAGAAAAACATTGCATATGCAAGATGTTCATTGATAACAGTAGAGAGAGTCTAAGTCACTGTGGAAATGACTACTGATGAATAGTTGTTTTTAAAAGTTAATGTTGTGGGGAAGAGAATAGCAAATTGTGTGTATCCCTACATTTCTATAATGTTTTTAAAATTTAATTCTGGCAAATTTTCATTCATCTTGAGTGGATATACCTTTGAGATATTCTTGTTTCTTAAACCTGGTGATACATAGTGTCTCCTCAGGTAGACTGTTGAAGTTTTATACCAGTAAAAACATTCCCTGAAAAAAAAAATTCTCTGCTGGGTACAGTGGATCACCTCCAAACACAGCTATTGGGAGATTGAGACAAGAGCATGGCAAGTCTCAGGCCAGAACAAACACTTTAGAGAGACCCAGTTTCCAAAAATAAACAAATATGCAACTCTGGCAGAGCTCTTGCCAATGTTGCAATGTTGTATGGTTAAATCACTGAGTACACACAAGTATACCCCACCAATAAACAGTTAAAGAGGTAATATCACCTAAAATTCAAGCTTATTATTACTTTTTTTTTATTTTTGGCAGACTATCATTCTCTCTTAATGTTCTAAGTAGTTTACATAAATCTACATACATTTTTCAGCTGAACCACTTTGGTTTTCATCATCTGAAGAAGAGAAGGAAGGTCTTGATGACACCAAAAATAAGCAGCCACAGGTGAGTTCACTCATATATATTTTTAAAAACTTCTGATTTCTTACTGTATTCCTTATTTTAAGAAAGTCAATATGGGCAAATTTGATTACCTTTCATAACAGTGGTTTGGAATCTAAAGATGATAATTTAATATTCAAACCTAATAGAATTTAACTGGTTATGAATCTGAAAATAGCATTAAAATTCAGGAAAACATATAGATAAATATTATCCTTGTGATTCGGGCAGAATTTTTTCTGAATATTATTTGGGTTTCCATTTTTTTAACCCCTGAAAATGATGAAGAAGTTAAAATTAGTGGTTTTGCAAATCACCATTTTAATTAATGAACATATATATTGGTGATGGTCATTGAGTACATTTATGGTAAAGGATGGTCCTTCCCAGTGGCTCAGTTTTAGTTACATATAAACATGGAAAATCACACCCATCTCAGGTGCTTTGTGGGTATCATAGGCAGAGTGAGTAAAAAGACACACATACATGCAGATCCTAATCAGACAGCAATTTCAGACCAGTTTTTCTCATACACTCAAATGTGCATAGCTCACACACCCAGCCCATGGATGGCTGGTGAAATCCTTGAATTCATTTACTATTCTAAAAGCCAAAATTCTAGGCTTCATTTGGTCTGAGGCTCTCTACAGTGACTCTCCAGGTTTTCTTTTTTGCCATAGCTGCTCTTTTTTTTATCCAGAATGCACACAGGAGCCAATATGACTCAAGCTCTGAAAAATGGTCAGGAAGTGCTGTACATTTTTGTGCTGTCATTTTTCTTCATTGGTGTACTTTTTAGTTCTCTCTCAGAGGAACATGTTGTTTACTCTACCCAGATCCTGTGTGTTGCTTTCTAACAGTACAATAGAAACATTTCTTCACCCTACTTTGTCATTTTATTAAACTGGATTTTCTCTCAGTGAAACACTTACTATAAGGGTCTTAGATCCTGTGAGAGTGTGATGACCAAAATGAGGCAAGTCCAACAAAGTCTTATTCCTGCTCAACATCACATAATTCCAAATCTCTTATCACACTGAGTCTCATAAGTCTGTTATTTAAAACACGTAATGCAACATAATATTAATTATATTCCTCAAGAATGTTTAATTAAGTATTTAATGCATTCTCATCTTGTGGGGTTGTGATATATGGTTGTTTACACTCTTAGAATACATGCATTTATATTATTAAATTTTCAGGGAATACCTTTTCTATGATATCCATCCTGCTTTTACCAAATCAGGAGCCATTGGAAGACAAGAGTTCAGCTTCATCTGAAGCACAAATTCTAGGTTGCCCTGTGGAAAATATGACTGTACTTATCTACATTTTAGTTAGCTGCTTTCAAGACCAAAATTTGGGTGATGTCTAAAAGAGTGATAGTGAAGTTTTCATGCAGCTCATTGGGGTCCTTTATTTTGCAGGTATTTTCTGAGGGTGGTCCACAGATGTGCATTTCTCACTCATCTGGAGAGAAACATTATATACCAAAAGAGAAAGCAGATGGACATGTCCATGGTAAGAACTACATACTCTACACAGTTCTTTGGACAGAATATTGATTTCTAACATTAGTGCTGATTTATTCTATTACTTGGAAAAATGAACCTAGTAAACAGATAATAATGAAAAAGTGAGAAAGATAATGAGTTGTCTCTCTTAAGACCAAGTCCAGCAGCAGGTTATGGTGGGAGTGTCCCTCATAGTTTCTATACAAGACATGCATAGATCATAGGGGAGTTGGAAATTGTGAAGTAGAGAGGATAATGGTGAATACACATTGGGAAAGGCAGAGAGAGTGAGTGCAGCAAGTAAATGAAGGAAAAAGAAGCCATGAAGGCAGATAAATTTCAGTCATTTACCAGAATAAAAAGACCACCTGTTCAAAATGTGGAAAGAAAATGGGAGTTTCCAGTTGTGCAAATGACTCAAGGTGTGAATATTTTTTCTCACCACTCATTTCTGAGTTGTCATTAGAAAGGAATTGACATGTGAAGAACTGATCATGAAGAAAGGAAGTTTTTTTTTTTTTTTTTTTTTTTTTACTTTTTAAGTGAAATGTTCATAAATCCATGTATCTGGTCATAAATTTATATAAAACAATATTGTAATTAAAACAAATAAAAAATAAAAATACCTATATCATAGACATTCTTGCCACTACCTGGGATGAAGCACAGATGGCAGACACAGCAGTATGGGAAGTGGAAAAATGTGCAAATTGTTATGGACTGATACCTAAATTCATAGGTTTTTAAAATATTCTTTGGACAATTTGGAAAGGAGAAGGAAGAATAGACATTGAGAAAAGCAGAGAGAATACAGTGAATAAATGAAGGAGAAAGGACTTCTTCTCATCCTTCAGGTTTGGGAACATCATTGGGTGGAAACCTGGCTCTATTATTGTAAGGCATTTGAAGGCAGGGAAATGAGAAGCAGACTAAGTGCAGACCCAGACTCTCAGACTCTGATAGATCATCTGTGGGGAACCCTATTCAAAATGCATGCTTTGACTTACCTGGCCTGCACATCTTTGTTTTCTTCCATGTAAGGTGATTCCAATGATCACTATCTGCTGGCCACCATGTAAAGACATCAGTAAAGAATTTCCTTTTAGCAAAACTAAATGCAGAGCCACTGGAACATCAAATGTAATAAAGTTATTGCATGCATCTTGTTTTTATTCTGATCTTGTCTCTTGGCAAGTGATAAGAACTCAATGTATAGAATTTATATTTCTTAGGTCTAATCCTTAAATTGGGAATTAAGAAAGAGTGGTGGACTGGGGTTGTAGCTCTGTGGTAGAGTGCTTGCCTTGCATGTGTGAGGAAATGGGTTCTATCCTGAGCAACACATGTAAATAAATAAATAAATAAAATGAAGACATTGTGTCCATCTACAACTAAGAAAAGAAAAAGAAAGAGTGGGGATAATTCATAGACAAAACGGAAAATATAAAGAATCAAGACCAGAGATCAAGATGTTGCTTTTGAAAAGTTCCTGGGAAGGAGAAATGTGGAAGAAACAAAATAAGTTAGCTGGGTAATCTTGTAGGGAATGATGGGGAAACTGAGAGCATGCAATTCAGGGGCTATCAGTATATCTATCTTTTACAATATGTGAGAGATTGTAACTTGTCCATCATTTGAATCATGAGGGGCTTGTAAGTTGGGGAAAGATTCCAGCCATGACCATCTTTTCTCCATACCTATCAGACATACTGCTTCCTGTGGTTTAAATTGAGTCATTCTGAGGAGCAAATCTACATTTCAGAATCATTCGTGGTTTTTAATGACAGCTCTGCTCTTTCTCCTCTTTCCTCTCTTCCTTCCTTCCTTCCTTCCTTCCTTCCTTCCTTTCTACTCCCTTCCCTCCATCCCTGTCTTTTTTCCTTACATAATTACTTTCTGTATTTCTTTCCTATTTGCCTGAAAATAAAATTTTGACCATGGGCATTCTAGAAATTCACTTCATTACTGAGCTACATCCTCATCCTTCAAAAGCTAATTATAATTTTTTGATAGGCCTGGCCTTTTTTGAATACACTTAAAACACTGGCAAGTCACACCAAACCAAACTCATTTGTAAACAGAAATCTTTATACAGTTAACTCTTTGAATACCCAAAATCTTTGTCATATATGCATGTGTGTGTATAATAATATATTATTGTTATCAGATAAAGCTGTGCTCTTCCATTTCAACTTTCCCTTTAAATTTTTATGTCTCAAAAGTTTAAACCAATCAAACCTTATTTCTTAGATGTGGAAACTATCTGTTCTCAAACAAGGGGATCATGAAAATCTAATCCATTTAAACCAGAGAATACAGGAATAGAGGATGCACAAGAGGAACCAGCATCCCACCTGAATATAAGAAACAAACAATAGGTGTCACAGCTTTCAGTGTCAAAGTATGTATTTCAAGTGACTCCTTCAGATATCTTTGTTGAGAAATGAACCTAACATTTCCCTGGGATCTGAACACAGCTTTGGCCTTACTAAACAAAAATGAAAGGACAAATGCAGTAAATATATACATACTTAAAATTATAAAGATTAAATCTTTTCAATATTATTTCCGTAAGATAGGTTCTATGGCTTGTTTTTGTTTTGACTTCACCTTTGCCATTGAATCTCTTAGGGACCTTCTTTGCTTCTTCACTAGAGGATTGTTGGATTCTCCATCAATCTGTATCTTGGCATTGGTATATGTTCCCTTGTCTGTTTTATTTATGGTCATTGGACAAATAATCTCAGGTTTGTGAAATGAACAGCATGTTTCACAAAACCTATTCACAAAATTCCTTTGGCAGATTTTAGTCACATGATTGTTGTCAGCCAAACCAGCCAGCACAGAAAGCCAGGAGATAGCATAATTTTTAGCACAGCTGAACCATGGACCTCAGCTGTATGTGGAGGTATCTGTAATGTATGAGTTGTTTTGTCTTCTTCACATTTGCTTGATTATATACCCCTTTTGTTTTTCAGCCTCTAGGGATTCATCTGATTTCAGAAAGGTAATTAAATTTCTATATTTATCCTAAATTATTAACTTTGTAGTCAATGAAAAATACACTCTTTATTTACTATCTTCTTTCTAAGCACACCGATCCCATCACAATAAAAGAGGCCCTTCTATGGAAAGGATTAGGCAAAGTGAAAGAAAAGACAGTCAAATTGGGTAAGTTTTGCATTACAACACTCCAGGGAACACAATGTTAAAACACTTGAAATGCTACCAGTGTTCTCACATGTAAGGTGGTTTTCCCAAAGAGGTGGGAGGATTTTCCTCACAATGTCATCAGTAGTAACAGAAAATGATCTCTCCTCTGTGTTTCTGGGAATATCCCCTCAATTCTGAATTGTTTCCTTTCCATATCATACTGTTACATTCTCTCTATTTCCAGCCTTTGGAGTGAACTAGCTACCATGCAAATGTCACCATAAGCATCTCTTTAGAATGTGAAAGGTCAACCTTCTGAAATTTCTTAGAAATATTTCCTGACATGAGCCAAGCCTCATTCCATATCTTTATACCTTTCCTCTGCCTCAACTGTCCTCTGGGATTAGTCCTCACCTATCCCTTTATTCTGAGACAAATCCTGACCTATTTCATACTTTTCTCTGTGTGGGCCTACAGCATTTCATGCTCTCACCATCTCCTGCTCTCTGGCTACTCACCTCTCACCTGTCTTTTTGAGGGGTGAGTAGCCAGAACAAACACCATCCCTAGGGGCACATTTTCTGTGCCTTCTTAGGTCATTTTCTCTGACACTTCAGCTGGTCACATTAGCTTCCAGACACATAGGTTCCCCTTTGCCTTCTCACCGGAATCACACGGGAATAGTCTAGCCTGCACCAGTTTTTTCTACCTTCCATCAGGCACAGCATGGGTCCCTTGATAGGCACTTCCAGGATCCTCGTGTGTGTGTGTGTGTGTGTGTGTGTGTGGGTGTGTGTGTTGTTTAGAGGAACTGAATCAAAGAAACCACTGTTGCACTCTTTCCGAGGATGGCTACCGCTTCAGCACTGTCATCACCCGCTGAGAGAAGAGCATGCTTTTTAAGCACCAGTGCATAGTGCACCTTTTGGTCAGATCAGTTTAAGCAATATTTTTGATCTCAGGTTTCTCCTTAGCAGGGCACATCATGGTACAACTTAGAATGCAACTTCCTCTTCTCTCTCCCCATTTGTCTGAGGCAGATCTGCACTGATATTTGCATGCAGGTTGTAGGCTTTTTTTTGTTTGTTTATGTTACACAGATTACTGAATCTCTGGACCTTTTCAGTGTTCAGAAATTTTAGGGATTTGAATAAAATCCCTCTTTCACTCATTTTGCTGAGAAGCTCTTCACCAACTCTTTGGTCTCCATGCAGTAGTGCAGCTTAGAATGCAGCTTATTCTATACCAACATTTTCCCAGAATCAGCCCTTCTTTCCATGTGGATTTTCAAGCTTGTTTCTGAGCAAATTTCATTGATCTTGAGTAGACAAATCTTGGCAATATGGTTTGCACTGAACCTTGTATCCTGTCATGTCTCTATAAGATGTGTGTTGAGGATTTAGATCAAGAAAAAATACTCCCTGAGAACTCAATGTTTGTTGGGTGCAAAAGGGCACATCTTTATTCACAACTACTTGGAAGTCCAAGCCTTGAAGGATGGCTGTATTCAGTCCACTCAGAGGACTCCAGTTGCCAATTAAAGTGGCCATGGGATAGAACTAAATGGTAGAGTACTTGACAAGAATGCATAAGTTTGTGGGTCCACTCCCAAGGTGTATACACAAAGAAAGAAAAAGAAAAAAGAAAAACTGTGGAAAGTTGAAACCAGTAATTATTCACCAAATATTAAACTTAATTGGAAATCATATTTGGGAATATTAAGTTGTTTTGGTGTTACAATTACCCTTTTCTATTTGGATTGATGTTCACTTTTTCTAATGCAGTTCTAAGGAATGTGAGTAAATGTATTTATTTATCAGCAGATACCCATTTTGACATGACTTCAGAGGAAGAGCACAAAAGTTTTGATGATGCTCAATGTACCCAGTCTCAGGTATGTGAACATATAAAGCATTTCTTCCTGTTTCCTCTTATTTTTCTTTCTTGAGGAAAGTAAAGGAGGCCAAATGAAAATACCTTTTAAATAGTCTTTTGGAATCCAGGCATTATATATTACTAATTACATCTAAAACCACTCTGAACTGGTTAGAATCTGAAAATAGTATTAGTAGTCCTGTCAACTTATAGCTAAATTTACTATGTAATGGAGGCAAAACAATTCTAAATGTTGCTTGTGCTTCCACTTGCATAAACATTTTGAAAAATAAAAAGTTGAGACTAAATTTGAGACTGACGAATAACCACCTGGGTTATGAATGGTAATGGTCACAGACTGCATTCATGTGAAAGGGTGATGTTGTCAAAGGCTCAAAATTCTAGTGAAAATCAGTAGTTATTTGCTACAAGTTGAAAAATATGTATGTATATTTTTTTAACTTTACATCCTGGTTAATGTTTATTTGTTATTTTTTGTTTATTTTTTATTGATTTAAAAAAAAGACAGCAGAATGCATTATAATTCTTATTACACATATATAGCACAATTTTTTATATCTCTGATTGTGTATAAAGTATGTTGACCCAAATTCTGTCTTCTTACGTGTATTAAACAATTTTTTCTGTGGTGACCTTTTCATTTTGTTTCTCATCCTTGCAGAAAATTCAGTCAATATGTTGAATAACTTTATCAAAATGTCTTAGTATATTAAAGAAATGTATTTGTGTGCATTAATGAGGGAATGATGGAATTTAGAGATGCTGTCTCATCTTTTTTCTCTCATTGCCAACATTCCTGGTGTGAGATTTAGCACACATCTAGATTTATTTTATTTGGCTGGCATATATAGGTTCTTGGGTTTACAGCTTTCCCTTTGGGGTGTATCCTGGGCAGGGGCCATATCTCAGTGTCAAATCCCCAACTGAACACCTAAGTCTCATATTTTCAAACAAAAACTTTGTTAGTTCATTGTTTAAAAAGTGGAATCCTATTTAATATGAAACATACTCCTGAAAATTCTTTAAAATAAGACTTGAAAGCCTTCTCACATTTGATGGTGAATGCAAAGTCAGATGAGTTACAATGAATATCATTCCTCCCGTCCTTTGGGGTGTATACACCTTTGTTAGCATGTTGTCAAGGAATGCCTTTTCTATGACATCCACCCTGCTTTTACCAAATCAGGAGCCATTGGAAGATAAGTGTGCAGCTTCATCTGGAGCACAATTCTAAGACACCCTATGGAAAGTATGACTGCTCAGTCTGTAGTTATCTACATGTTAGTTAGCTGATTTCAAGACCAAAATTTGGGTGATGTCGAAAAGAGTGATAGTGAAGTCTTCATGCAGCTGGTTGGGGTCCTTTATTTTGCAGGTATTTTCTGAGGATCATCCACAGATATGTGTTTCTCACTCATCTGGAGAGAAACATCATAAAGCAAAAGAGAAAGAAGATGGACATGTCCATGGTAAGAACAACATATTCTACACAGTTCTTTGGATAGAATATTGATTTATAACATGAGTGCTGATATATTCTAATACTGGGAGAAATGAACCTAGTAAACAGGGAATAAAGAAAAAGCAAGAAAGATAAAGAGTTGTTGTCGCTACCCCTTGCCCGCAAGGAAGACACAACTCAGGAATCTTCTTTCAGCAGTTTATTCAGGCCCTTAATATTTCTTCTTCTCTCTCTCGGATGCCCCTCCCAGCCTTAATAAAGCATCTCAAGCCCCAATGCGAAGCTGCCACGTGGAGCTTTCTCATAGGGTGGTGAAAAACCATGCGCCAACTCTCCCAAATAAGGAGTTGTTTGTCACAGACCACAGCGGAGCCAGCGCCATCTTGTAATGGCGACCATAGTCTGCAGAAACGGCAGAAGCGGCTCACCACAGTTCCCCCTTTCTGTTTTCTTAAAACAATACAGGCGAGAGTAGAGGTCCTATCCCACTGTGCAGAAGTGGCTGCATAGTATGGCTCAGTCCTAAGGAGGGCCCTTCCCCAGATCTGAGGCCATATAAGCCGACGCCTTTTTTCGTGGGGCGGGGTGTGGACGCGTCTAACCCGCATGCAATAGGACATGCTCTCCTTGAGGTCCACGTCAAGGATCACTCAAGTGCAGTGCCTTGCCTCGCATCCTGTATCGTGACGATGGTGGACGAAGGGGGATAGCTGAGGCTGAACTGTTGCTGTTTATAATGACAAACAAGTTGACAGCACCCTGAAAGAAAGGCACGGACTTTAAGATGATAGAAAAGTACTAGTGTGGAAACCCATCTGCGTGCAATGGTAACAAGACCTGCAGAGTGCAAGGGCTATTCAGCACTGTGAGAGAATAAGGAAGAGGACATGCCAATCCCAGTGCAATGTGAAACTCACTTGGGGTGCAATGGCCATGCCCAGAAATCACTGTTTAAGATGTGCAAGCCAGATTTGTGGAGAAATGCCATTTTCTAAGGCCGCAAGAGCCTGTACGATCATAGCCTTCTCTTGCGCATGGTGAGTTTTAAGGCAACAGAGAAGCCACAAACAAAGTACAACACTGAAGCAACACATTGCCCCAAAAATGCTCATTCCCACCCATTCCTTAAAAAAGGAAAAGGCAGAGGACAGCCAACTGGTGAATTGACCCAAAGTCACTGGTTCGACACGGGTACTATTCAGAACAGCAATTTGAGTTAGTTGAGACTGGATCAAGTCTTCTGCTTCGATGGACCAGGTTCCAGATAGATACTCTCCGATGATGCGGGAGGCATTTCTGGAATCATTAAATCTGACAGAGGTTATGCATAAATGTGCACGTTGGTCAATACAACCCAAATGTACTAGATCAGACAATGCCTCAACTTGAGCTTGAAGCAGATCTATCCTTTGATTAGCAGCTAGAATCCCAGATAAAATGTGTTGATTAATTCTGCTTTGAGATTCAAGTATGGTGGATGTTTGTTGAATAACCTGATTAATAGTGGCAGCAGTTTGAACTTGGCTGGCCATGGCCACTCCGGCCGTAACCGCTGCAGCAGCAGACACTGCCACAGCTGTCACTATAGCTGCCGTAATTCCAAAATCTCTGCGGACTCTAAGTAGCTCAACAATGGGGAATTTATCTGGGTCCGCAGTGACTGGGATTGGGACAAAAGTTGGAATTTTCATAACCACTGCTACAGTCCAAGAACCATTCCAACACTCAGATAAGAGACAGGTAACAATAGAACAATCCAGCATCCCCGACGAGGTGTCATTAGCCAAAAGGAGCAAGAACGGGGATTGGACACAGACCATTGCAGGGGGCAATGTGGCATTATATAGCAGAGAGTTGAACGAAACAGATGTACCTCGTTCACTCTCCTTAACAGTGCCAGAAACATTAGCCAGCCAGCTTTTGGCTCCCAGCAATTGAGCCAATGCAGAAATATCAGCTGAAGCCCCCTTCTCATTGGAAATCAGCCATTGAAACCAGGACCATTTTCCAAAGGGGTATCACCCCACCCTCTAATATGCCCTGCTCAGAAGCAAAGTCAAGATCTTTGCCTAATTTATCCCGACTAGGTACAGTAAGGCTGCCTGAAAATGCAAACCACGGTGCAGCAACATCTATCTTCTGTAAAAATCTCTGTAAAGTACTATGTTTCACTTCCAGGCCCTTGGAATGTAACAGGCCATCTAGGGCCAGGAGAAGCGGACTTGAAGATGCGGCACCCATGACACAACAACAAAAGAAGCACAAAAAACAAAAGCGAAATGACACAACAAAAGAAACACGGAAAACAAAAGCGAAAGTACACAGTGCAGCTGCAATAAAATGTAATGCTCTCTCTTTCTTTACAGAGGAGCTGCCCCGCTTTGATCGCGGATCCCACTTATTGGGACTAACCCCGCTTTGGTCGCGGATCCCACTTACCTGGGACTAACCGGTGCACCACCCCTGACTGCTGAAAGTTCTGGTTCCCGGGTTTTGGCACCACTTGTCGCGACCCCTTGCCCGCAAGGAAGACGCAACTCGGGAATCTTCTTTCAGCAGTTTATTCAGGCCCTTCTTCTCTCTCTCAGATGCCCCTCCCAGCCTTAATAAAGCATCTCAAGCCCCAATGCGAAGCTGCCACGTGGAGCTTTCTCATAGGGTGGTGAAAAACCATGCGCCAACTCTCCCAAATAAGGAGTTGTTTGTCACAGACCACAGCGGAGCCAGCACCATCTTGTAATGGCGACCGTAGTCTGCAGAAAGGGCAGAAGCGGCTCACCACAAGTTGTCTCTCTCAAGACCAAAGTCCAGCAGCAGGTTATAGTGGGAGTGTCTCTCTTAGTTTCTGTATAAGACAAGTATAGACCACAGGGGAATTGGAAATCTTGAATTTTTATGTTGGAAAGAATAATGTTCTTCACATTCTGCTTTCTGTTCATTTCTCAGTGTATTTTCGTTTTCCTCAGGGAATCTTTTCTATAGATCAGATTTATGTATTAGATCACAAACCTCTTTTCTAATATCATCTGTCTAAAATTATAATGATCTGTTTTTTTGTGTGTCTGTCTTCTCCATTAGACTTTAAGCTAAAGAACAATAGGGGTCTAATCTCATCTGCTATATCTTCAGAGTTCAGCATATTGTGTCACGTGTTTTATGCACTCATTGCTTTAGTGTATAAATAATGCGTGTGAAATATACAGCATTCATATATTTAAATTAGTCATATATTTTATTCCTATCTTCTTTTTTCTGACAGATTCTGTTAGCCTGTCGAAAACCCAGAAGGCAGTTCTATCACTTCAAAGAATAATAAAAAGCAAAAAAAGTCACTGCACACAGTGTTCACTACATGTTAAAAAAAATGCACAACTGGAAAATGAGATTCATGAGCTAAAAAAGAGGGTATCAGAGTTTAAGCAAGAAAATATAGAATTGAAACAACAACTCCACAATTTGAGGTATTATATCCTAGATTGAAAGAAGGAGTGGAATCTTTTCCTTTAATCCAGTAAAATAAGAAGGACAAAATTTTTGTAACTACTGCCTCATCTGTTAGCACTTTGCAAGGGAGAAAACTTGAATAAATTATAAAATTCTTACAAATATGATAGCATATTATTAAATGTGATTACTTCTAAAAATAAGTTCATATTTTTCCCTGTCACAATTTTAATGGCTCTATGGAAGCCCATCTGCTAGTAATCTATTTATTTAACAAAAATAATTTGGGATTGTTACTTGTTTATATTTTAAACTTTTTATTACAATTAATATTTCAAGAAATATCATTTATAAAAAAAATCATTTCCTACTCAGATACCATGGCATGTGCCTATAATTCCAGCAGCTTGGGAGACAAAGATAGGAAGATCAAAAGTTCAAAATAATCCTCATCAACATAGCAGCAATGTCCTAAGCAAATTAATGAGACCCTGTCTCCAAAAAAAAAAAAAAAAAAAATGAAAAAGACCCTTGGGATGTAGCTAAGGGATTTAGCTTCTGTGCGTTCAATCCCTGGTACCAAAGTTGGGGATGAGAATAAAAGAAAAAATAATAACTTTCTATATTTCTGTTTAATTTTGAAAAAAAAATCAATAAAGAGTTATTTGGTTAAAGTTGGGAAACTTTAAAAAAATTACAGGATTTTTAAATTTCTCTCAAGAAAGTTTGTATTCCACCAATGAGGCATTTTTCACTGCCCTGAAACATGTTATTATACATTTATAATTTTTAGGCTGATTTTGGGGATCAAACTCAGGGTTTTGTGTTACTAGTGTGATGTGCTAGTGCTGAACTAGACCCTTGGCTACACTTCTAACATTAACATTCATTAAAAAATGAAATGAAAACAGATTATTTTTTTATTCAAATTCATTCTCATTCATAAATTTGTTCATATTTCTATATTGAAAGGACATATACGTTTTATGTTTTTTAGGTATACATGACAGTAGACTATATGTTGACATAAATTTATTTTTATTATGTCTTATATTCCATTGTGTGTGCACACACATACACACACATCATATTTTTTTTTTGTATCCATTCATCTGTTGAAGAACATTACTCTTCATTATTGGATTAAATATTAGGTCCCATCTTGTTCAAAAATGGATTTTGAGTTTTTTGTAAAATACATAATGATCAAAAAGGTAAGTTGAGAGTGTTACCACAAAAGAAACATAAAAAGTATAATAACAGGTATTAGATTATTTATCCCAGTTCGGGGTTATAGTAATACAAAAGATACATATTTTTTATATATTTATTTTATTTATATGTGGTGCTAAGGATTGAACCTATCACCTTACCCTTGCTAGGCAAACACTCTACCACTGTTCTACAGCCCCAGCCCCAAAAGACACATATTGAAAAAAGAATGTCTGAATATGCTGTTACACTGTAAGCCAATTATAGGCATACCTGACATATTTTATGAAGATAAATGATATTACTACTGAATTCATAAGTTTGTATATAAACAATGTCTTTAAAACTTATTTGACATGAAATTATCTTTTTAACTGGGGAGGCTCTGATTGTGCAAAAAAAATTACCTTAAACTTGTCAATTTACCAAATCATTTCTAAATTCCTTTTCTGTGGTATCTAAAATATTTGCTAGTAACAAAAACTTATCAAATAACAAAGCAATCTTTTATTATTGACTTTCAATTATGTATGTTTTACACAAGATTAAAGGAGAAATTTAAAATGTTAAACTAGAAAAGCTTCAGAGAACATAGAATTTTTATTAAGATACTAAATCAGCATACAAAGAGCCAGAACATAAAAAGACATTTTTGGTTTTTGGCAAAAATCAGTTAAAAGGCATCCATATTAACTTCAGATATACCTTAAAAGAAGATGAGGTGAAGAGAGAAAATGATGATATGTTACATGAAAAAAAATAAAAACCCATTAAAAGAAAAAGAAGCAGAATACAACAAAGAGGATCAAGTGAGAAAGCAAGCTGAAATCTCTGTTTGTACAATAGATACAGAATTGGAGACTGAAAGAAATCATTTTAATCAGGTAAATAAACATTCAGTAAAGTTTCAAATTTTTACTATATTTCATTTGAATTATTGATAAAATCCCTTTAACTTATTGTATGTGGCCATGTTTCACTTAATTATGGCATTGTGGTCTGAGGAATGTGCTGTTTGGCAATTTCACCAACATACAGTCATCATGTGTGTGTACTTCCACACACTTCAGACATCTCCCAAAGTGCCAGGAAACACAGACTTATAGGACCTCCATTTATATGCAGTCTGCTGTTTCCCAAAGCATGGGTATGTGGGGTGTGAACTATTATTTTGATTTAAAACACAATGTTCATTATTTGGCAATTAAAAAAAATAAAAAAAAAGATCTGACAAACCAGAAAAAAAACACAATGTTATCTGACTCTAAAATGATAATATTTATGAAAAAACTAGTTACAGCAAAACTTAGCATCTGGTAGTTGTTCAGCATTTGTTTTCTGAATGAAGAAGTTTAGTTTAATCACTGACATAAATACAAATTTAGGTGTTTTATGTTAAAATACAAACTAAATAGCTATGCAGCTATTTAAAACATTTTTTTAAAAGTGTTTCACAATTGCATTTCTGTCTGATTTTAAGAAGTGTTTTCACTCACCCAAATTTATCTGTCATTTGTGCAATTGAAATGTAAGACATTTACTCATAAAGAATAAATCTACCTTTTGGAATTATTTTTTCAATCTTGAAGATCCCACTCTTAAATTAAGCTTTTAGACTTCTGTCACCTGCTGATATACAGCCAAAACGTTGCTGAAATAAATTTGTAGATTTTAGCAGAACAAAATGAAACCTACAGACAATTTCCATGAGAACATAATGCCAGAATTTACAATATGAAATTTCAGTAACACATCTTTGCAAACAAAAAGAGATAGAAATGTGCAGAAACGAAATGTTTCCTGAATTATTTTCTTCTGTTTTCAAATGAGTGAGTGAGTGAGTGAGTGTGTGTGTGTGTGTGTGTGTGTGTGTAACATAGTTAAACCGTAAATCTATTAATCATGGGAAAGTATAGAGGGTTTTAAATCCATATATTTATAACCACAATGTACATATTTTGGAGGTGAGGGGTGCAATTTTTGTCCCATTGAATTAAGTAATGTTCTTAATTCAACTGTATTTCTCTGCAGCAGTCCCATGACGACTTTCAGAGTAGCCTTATAAAGAGAAAAGACTTTTTTAATATTTTCCAGAGGAATAGGTGATTTTTCTATGATCTCAAAACCCTTGCTTCTAATAGTAGATCTTCTAGTTTGGGGAAGTCACTTTGCTCTCTTGTTATATTAATGTGCATTACTACTCCCATTGTTAAGTAAGGAGGAAAAATGGGACCAGCAAATACTCTGGTTTTGTAAATTATTTTCTCACTTTTGAGAAGAGAAACAAACACTTTGCTTCAAGTAATCTCCTACTTCAGTACAAAATTCCTTTGGAAAAAATGACGTACCATAATATGTTCTTAGAAATAAATTACTGGTAAGTATTTGTTCCTAATACATAAGATCTGTTTATTTCCTTTATTTTATATTGACTCATGTTTCAATCTTCACTGAGATGAAACAAATGCTACTGAGTATAAATCTCAGGATTTTCTGAGTAGAGCCTTACACATTTTGCCTTATTTGTCATTTGTATTTTGAAACACAGGCCTTCTTTGGTGTTTATCCATTCATAGGACAGAAGTAACTGGCTTTGTGGATGAGCACTAGAAGCAGAGGCAAAAAGACTTGGAGAAAAATCATGCAATTTGCCTATGTTTTTAGCCTTGTGCTCCTTTTCAGAATTGTGATACATTGTTCATTGATATAGATCATGTGTTTAATGCTGTTCCTACATTTATCATTTATCAATAGATGCAATTCTCATTCCCAGCTACAAAATGTTAGAAAACAGAATATGCTAGGAATATTTTTAGGAAAAGACCTTGGAGAACTTTTGTATGTCTCAGTAGATGTAGAGCTAAGGCTCTTACTATGGTCTGGTTGAATACATGAGGTGTCAGATTGCAAACTTATTCTTCTTAAAGTTAAATCTTCTTTTATTTGCCACTGAAGCCATCCCAACAGATAGGTACATAATAAAATATTTGGACTTTTTAACTGTTTAAAGGGTAGATCATATGATCCTAAAAGTGGATCAACATGAGAAATAGTGAATTGTAATTTTTATTTATTGTTTTTAGGTATACATTACAATAGAGTTCTTTTGGTGTATTACACATACATAGCATATAACTTCTTCTATGTAGAGTTTTTCTGGTCATGTACTCATATGTGAACATAGGAATGTAATGTCAGATTCATTCTACTATATTCCCCTCCTCTCTCAGCCCTTTATTCACTTTTGTCTAACCAACAAACTTCTATTCTTTTATCCTCCACCCTTATGTGTGTTAGTAACTATATGTTAAGGAGAATATTCAGACTTTGGATTTGGAGGACTGGATTATTTCACTTGGCATGACAGTGTCGAGTTCCATTCATTTGCCAGCAAATGCCATAATTTCATTCTTCATGGCTGAATCCATTGTGTACATATGACAGATTGTCTTTATCCTTCCATGTGTTGAAAGGCACCTAGGTTGGTTCCACAGCTTAACTTTTGTGAAGAGCTGCTATAAATATTTATGTGGCTGTGTCACTCTAGTATCATTGGAGTATACACTGAGGAGCAGAATAACTGGGTCAAATGGTCATTCCATTCCAGGTTTTGTGAGAAATCTATATACTGATTTTCTGAAAAATTGCTTGGTGCAATGTATGAGTGAATCTTTTCCCCACATTCTCACCAACATTTATTGTTACTTGCATTCTTTATATCTCAGTGTAGTTTTAGTTTTCATTTTTCTAATTGGTAAAGATGTTGAACATTTTTTTCATGTACTTGTTAACTGTTTGTACATATTTTTCTTTGAAGTGCCTGCTCAGTTTTTTGTTCATTTATTGATTGGGTTATTTTTTTGTTTGTGAGTTATTTTTTGAGTTGTTTATATATTCTGGAGATTAATGATCTATCTGACATATCAGTGACAAAGATTTTCTCCCATTCTATAGGCTGTCTACTCACATTCTTGATGGTTTCCTTTGCTGTAAAGATACCACCCCATTTATTGATTCTTTATTTTACTTCTTGTGTTTTAGTGTCTTTTTGAAGAATTCAGTTCCTACAATGACAAGATGGCATGCTGGGCCTGTCTAGTCTTGTAATAGGTCTAGGGTCTTTTATCTATTATCTAGGTCCTTGATCCACTTTGTTTTTGAGAAATAGGGGTTAAATTTCTCCTATGATATATGGGTTTTCAGTTTTCCCAGCACAATTGGTTGAGGAACCTATCCTTTCCCCAATGCATGTTTTATAGTGTGTTTGTCTAGTATTAGATAACTATATGTGTGGGGTTTTCTCTGTCGCTTCTCTTCTGTTCTGCAAAGTTATTTTTTTTTTTACATTGGCAAACTAACTAATCACTTAATCTATTCTTTCATTCTGGTATAATGCAGATTTTTTTCAATCCTTAATTTTTTTTTTCTTTTTTATAACCAGGAATTGAACCAGGGTGCTCAACCACTGAGATGCATCCTCAGCCTTTTATTTATTTATTTATTTATGAATGAGTCAGGGTCTCACTGAATTGCTGAAGACTGGCTTTGAACCTGTGATCCTCCTTCCTCAGTCTCCTGAGACACTGGTATTACAAGCATGAGCCCCTGAACCTGGAAGTTCTTACATTCTTTAAGTTGTAATTTTCTTTTACTCTTATAGGTCCATCTTCTTGAATTACTTTTGAACTCTTGGGAATTTGTATTTTTATAAGCTCAGAAGTTTACATCTAATTTTTCTTCAGTGGGTATCTATTTATTGAAACCCTTTCACCATATAAATATACAGGTTTTTCTTTAATTTCAGTGAAAATTATGAAACATCATTTTATCGAGTGCTAGCTAAATGTATCCTTGGTTTTATTTAGGTTTCTCCTAGTGATGGGACAGAGAACAAGCTATTGCATAACTATCACAAGAAGAAGGATGAGGTCTCTATGAAGAGACTGGGAATGGACACAGTAAAATATCAGAACCAGGAAAAGAAGTGCTTTGAGAATACTGAAATTTTAAGAGAAAAGAATACCAGCCTTCCATGGACACAAAAATTGAATGAGGAAACACATATGGAAATATTCCAGGACAATGAACAGTTGGGTATTTGGAAAGTTGAGAGTACATTGCAAAATTTCACACCTGAGAGTGAAAAACAAAGCACAGAAAGACCAGAAACAGATGTCAAATCTCACCCTGCCAGATCTGGTCCTGCTCCACCCCATCAAGGTGAAAGTCCAACACCAAAAAGAAATCTAGAACTTGCTTTCCAGAGAGGCAGAGATAAAGACTTTAGTTCACAGGAAAAAAAGAATATTGATGTATCTAACCTAAACATTAGTAGTGAGATTCCTTCCCAACAGGTTCCAAAGTCTGAAGTAAAAACAAGTGACCTAGAAAACGAGCTGCATCAGTCAAGAGTAATGACTTTGGATACAGATCAAGTAAACAGACACCTAAAACAAAGACAGTGCCAACTGAAGGAGATGGAATACAGGTATCAAAATGAACAAAGAAAAAGGAATGAACACCTCAGAAAGCAGGAAGCTTCTAAAGAGAAGGTATCTAAACTACAAAGAGAAACTCCATTGCATGAAGACCAATTGCATGACTATCAGAACAAAGGTGAAAATAAAATAAATGGACTTATTATTGTCCAAACCCAATTTTATGATGTTATAAAAAAACTTCAAGCTCGGAATGACAGATGTCGTCTCATGCTGGAAAACAAATATTTGGAATTAATCAATGAAACTAATCATTTAAAAGATCAACTGGATCAATATGGAAAGGAGAAAGCAGAAGAAGTAAGTATCAAACAAGATATCTGTATAAAGAGTCTTCAAAGGAATACTCAAAGTGATATCTGCTTATGGCTAAATGTTGATTCTTGATGAATATAAAAATGTAGATATTATGAATGTGTTTCTGTATCAACACAGAACTACAACCTGTTGTCCAGCAAAAATAACTTAAACCTCATTTGCAGTACAACCAATCTGTGTTTGAAGTACTAAGTATTCCAATTTCCCTGCTCTGATTCTTACACACTGTGTACATATTTTTAAATAACTATAGGTACTCATGTGTCAACTAAACACAAAAGACTTAGTTAAAATGGATTTTAATATTTAAAAAGGAGGAAATTTTTAAAACTTGGGCCTGACCCTTCAATTTAAGAAATTGTTTCTTATAAAGATTTAAGAGGTTGAGTTAAGATTTTTTTTTGTAGGTTTATATGCTGTCATTAGTAATATGGTCTCAATAATGCTGAAACAATATCTAATTTTGGTGCTATTAATTCAACCCAAAGTTTGCACATGCTAAACACATGTTCTACCAATGAGGTACATCCCATTACTGAATAACAATTTTAATGTCTTCTTGTTGCTATACTTGAAGATCACAATGAAACAAATAATGGAAATGCTCATACCTAGTTTCAAATAAATTAGTTACTTTTACAGTTCATTCCAGATTTTCCAGTTGAACTGAAATGTAGATGCTGTATTTTGTAATAGACTTTCTTCAGTATATTTTTCTATATTTCTTTCTAGTTGGTAAATTTATTTTTAGTCATTTAAGTTTAACATAAATCTGAAAATAACTGTCCTGATATTTTTTGTTTTCATTCATGTCTTGTCCACCTCTTTAAAAGCATCTATTTGTCATTATCATAAATTGGGACTAATGTGATGAATTGCAGCAAAACCACAGTTGATTTCATCTGTAATTTGATGCATATATTCATGATAACTTGCTAATAGTTTTCTTCATTTAATGGCCTAATTCCTATTATATAGTGACTTTCAGTACAAAGATAATTGTAGCCATCTAAAATTCATTAATTTGGCACTGAACCCCCATGTCCAGACTAATGAGGGTGGCAGGGTTTATGTAAAGCAGGAGTGGTGTGAGGACCAGTGAGAAATCTAGGAGATGTGGACAGGCAGTGAGGTGGAGACCAGGTTACCTAGCATCTCCTTTATTCTTTGTGAAAGTATATTGGAATTATTTTAGCAAAGCTTTAAAGATGTGAGGATGTGGGGTATTAATTTGAGTCTCTAATAAGAGAGGGATAATAACCTCTGTAGAATTCACCACTACCAATGAGACCTGTGTAACCATATTTGATTGAGATTTCAGTAGTTTGTTAAACATTGCAACTTTATCAAGGGCAGTATGTAGAGATACAGAGCTCACCCTGTTGTGTAAGGAATGTGATAGTGACTAAGCAGGAGTACACAATCTTCTATTTTCTTAAGGGAATTCAGAAATAAACAGCAGCTTACTGCTGTATGTAGTGATATTTTTTCAGAGTAAAAATCATTATATAATAATAATAACAACAACAACAATAGTAATAATAATAACAATAATAATAATAATAAATTTTTAAAGTGAACTGAGTAACAAAATCATTAACAGAAATATCAGGTAGTTGTGAGACATCTTGAAAAACAGCCAGCTGGTACCCTGAAACTACAACATGTATCAGAGGCTTCTCTAGAAGATTTAGCACATTTTCACATAAATTTAAAATATAAAGACAGGATTTAATGAAGAAACTAAGACAAATGACAAGTATGTAGAAAATTGAACATGTCATCTGTAAATCAACACCTGCTTAAGTAATAAAAGTTATTCTGGGATACTAATTTCAATGAACAGCTTTCTTTATATTTTCATTATAATTGATTTTCTTATATTTGAGGATCTTTATACTGCACTTATTTCTTACACTTAAAATTTTCTTTTAGAATTTTTCTCTTACAAAATCAGCATCTTTCATTAAAATATCTAGTCTGATGAAAGCTGAGACTTTTTTCTGTAACCCAGCAGCTTTTCATGCTGTCTCTACTTCCATGGTACAACAAGGAAAACTAAACTAGAGGTACTATTTAATAGAATGCTTCAGGAAAATTTGTTATTTTTACTTCATTTTTGTGCATCTATTCAAAATCTGCAAGTAATTACTAAATTGACTTTAAAAATGTGTACAAAATTTTTATGCTTTTCTCAAAATACAGATATGTTTTAGGTTTTAGTTTAATTATTGAAAAACTTAGGCTATTTCTTTTATTTTCATTTATTTTAGATACATTATGAAGCATATAAATATTTGTATTATGTCTGGACTGATATCCAAACTAGACAATGAAAAATGTTAGCTAAGTTTTTTACAGTACATCTCTTAAGTCATTTTTTATGATATATGTAATGCACCTGACGTCGAATTCGCCCATATAACATGTAAAATACAGTGTCTCTTAGTACATTAAAAGAGTTATGTAACCATTTACACAGTAAATTTTAGAACATTTTCATGTTCTTGAAAAGAAACCTGGAACCTCTTAGCTGTCAGTTTTCTAATCCCTACACGTCCAAAGTCCTAGAAAACTACCAGTATATTATTTTAGTAATTTACAAATGTAAACAATAGGACTTTTAATTTATTTATTTATTTATTTATTTTTTAACTTTAGGCAAGACTCTATTTTATTTTTATGTGATTTTTAAATTTGTTTTAATTAGTTACACATGATGATAAAATGACCTTGACATATCATACATTTGAATCACATGGGATAAAATATCTCATTTTTCTGAGTATACAGGTTGCAGAATCACATTGGCCATGCATTCACATATATACACATGGTAATAATAATGTCCGTTTTACTCTACTATCCTTCCTATCTCCCCAGCCTTCCCCTCCCTTCCCATCACTTCTCTCTAATTAATCTAAGGTAACTCTATTATTTTTTTTCTCACATCTTCATACATGTATTTTGTATAACAGTGAAGGTCTCCTTCCACCATCCATGCAATTCCCTTTCTCCCTCCTTTTCCCTCCCACCCCTCTTCTCTGTGTAGAGGTAATCTTCTTCCCATGCTCTTCCTCTCTTCCCCATTTTGAGTCACCCCCCTTATATCAGAGAAGACACTGGGCATTTGTTTTTCTGGGGATTGGCTAACTTCACTTAGCATAATCTGCTCTAATGCCATTCATTTCCCTGCAATTGCCATGGTCTTATTATTTTTAGTGCTGAGTAATATTCCATTGAGTATATATTCCACATTTTTATCCATTCATCCATTGAAGGGCATCTAGGTTGGCTCCACAGTCTAGCTATTGTGAATTGTGCTGCGATAAACATTGATGTGGCTATGTCCCTGTAGTATGCTGTTTCTTTATTGTTCTTTTTAGATATATATGACAGTAGACTGTATTTGAATATTTACATTCATAGATTATAACTTCACATTTTTATATTTGTACATAATGTGGAGTTACACTGGTCATGTATTCACATGTGAATATACGAAAGTTGTTTCAGATTTATTCTACTGTCTTTCTGTTTCCATTTTCATTTTCATTCCTTTTGTCTTAATTCAATGAACTTCTATTCTTTTTTCCCACATTCCTTACTGTGTGTTAGCATTCACTTATGAAAGAGAACTTCCAGCCTTTGGATTTGGAGGATTGGCTTATTTCACTTAGGATGATAATCTCCAGTTCCATCCATTTACTGGCAAATGCCATAATTTCATTCTTTCTCACAGCTTATTAATATTCCATCCTATGTACATGACACATTTTTTAATCTGTTCATCTATTGAAGGGTACCTTGGTTGGTTTCATAGCTTCAATATTGTGATTTGAGCCACTTTAGACATTGTTGTGGCTGTGTCACTGTAGTTTGATGATTTTAAGGATTTTGTGTGTAAATCAAGGAGTGGGATAAGTGGGTCAAATGGCGGTTACATTCCAAAATTTCTGAGGACTCTCCATACCGCTTTCCAGAGTGATTGCACCAATTTGCAGTCCCATCAGCAATTGTGTAAGTGAACATTTTCCCCACACTGTCACCAACATTTATCATTATTTTATTCTTTTCAGTTGGCCATTCTGACCTGAGTGAGATGGAATATCAGTGTGGCATTTGCATTTCTCTAATTGCTAGAGATGTTGAATTTTTTTTTTTTTCATATATTTTCTGACCATTTGCATATGTTCTTCTGGGAAGTGCCTTTTCAGTTCCTTTGCCCATTTATTGATTGCATTATTGGTTGGTGTTCTTTTGGTGTTAAAAAAATTGAATTATTTGTACATCCTGGTGATTAATGTTCTATCTGAGGTGCACATGGCAAAGATTTTCTCACATTTTGAATGCTCTCTGTTCATAATTCTTGATGGTTTCCTTTGCTGTGAAAAAGTTTTTTAGTTTGATACCAACCCATTTATTGATCCTTTAAAAAAATTAGTTGTGTATAGACCACAATATCTTTATTTTTATGTGGTTGTGAGGATCAAACCCAATTCCTCACACATGGAAGGCAAGCACTCTACCACTGAGCTACAGCCCCAGCCCCAGCCCCATATTGATGCTTTTAAAAAATATTTTTATTTGTAGATGGACACATTATCTTTATTCATTCATGTGTGGTGCTGAGGATCAAACCAAGAGCTGCACACATGCTAAGCAAGCACTCTACCACTGAACTACCAGCCACCATTTGCTGATTCTTGATATTAACTTTTGCTTTTTGGAAATCTTCTTTGGAAGTTGGCTTATAGTTCTAACTCTAAAATTACTCTGTAATGAATATTTCATACAAGTGAATTTATACAACAGTAGGTCTTTTCTTTTGTACCAGTTTCATTGACTTAGAATACTTTTTTCAGGGATCCTCTGCATTATAGTAAGCATCACTATTTTATTTCTTTCTGTTGTCTAGTAGAATTTTGTTTTATGACTATGTCACTTAGCCAGTTATTAGTTGCTAAACCATAAAATGCTTCCACCTCTTGACAACTCCAGTACTACATGGCTGGGGGCATCTATTTACAAGTTAATATTTGGACATGCTTTTATTACCCTGCCTCTTTGTGGTCTTCATGAATTGTGCCGATTGTACCATATCTCTGTCTTATTCATGCTGTACTTTCTGACTTGTCTATTTTTATTCACTTGATCATGTTTATTCAGAGATCACATAAAATTTTTATTTTTCATGCACTTTCTCTGACTTTTCTGTCACCAACAGTGTTTGCATAGTGATTATCTTGTTGAGATATAAATTCTCCCAAAGTGAGAGTAATATCTGATATCCACACCTATTCTAGAATGAATGGAAAACATTAATGCCTAATAGTTGTTTTAACAAAATTACTATTTGATATCAATCAATATTTTTGTTAGTAGATTGGCCTGTTAAGACTTTTATTCTAACTATATTTCAGTGACAAAATATAAAATTAAATTCACTTAATCCAATAGTAAATTCAGTATGGGAAAAATCATCTTCTATATAGATTTCCTCAACATTTATTATGTAGCCAGAATTGGGATTTATAAATGTGTAATCCTTACCAACTGAAAAGCTAATATACCTTATTATAGAAACTTAATCTGCTCTTCATAATGCTGGTATAGATTATGTTTTGTTGCAATTGAATTTATGTAAAATTTGTTGTTTGAGTTTGTGTCGAATATTTTCAGTATCTTATTTTCATATTGTGTTTTTTCATACTTCTTTTATTCATGCAGATGGATGATCTTACTCCAAAGACGAACAATGCATCTTCAAAGCATTTACGTTTGAGAACAAACTATGAATGTTTTATGCAGAACTTGTTTTTTTATAAAAAGTATACAAGATACATTTGAAAAAATAGAAAGGAATCAAAAGAAGTTGGAAGAAAATGTAATAAACTTTCCAAGGCACACACGGAGCACTCGAGTAGAACGAGGCCAAGGAGTACGGTGGGAATGTGACATTGAACATCAAGCAAGATGGGATTTAGAGGAGAAGCAAAAACAAGTATTTATGATTTTACAGGCTATCTTACTTATCTGCAATTTGCTTTAATTCATTTCATTGTAAACTGAATTTTGGATATATGCATTATAGGTGTTTTCTATATCTCTTGAGGAAAGATGTTGTGTAGATTTCTAAGAGAAGGAAGACATTTGATGCCCCTTCAAATACCTCAATTTACATCATTCTTTCAGCTAATTTGATCTGAGTAATAATTTTCATCAGATAACTGTTGGATATTTGATAATAGTGGGTATAAGTAAGACTGTAAGGAGAAAAAAATGTGATGCAGAAATATAACATACTTTTGAATTGTTAAGTTAAAGTTTTCAACTTTCATATTTTGAATTGATTCTATTATTCTTTAAATTGTCGGATGATCTGAGTGCTAACATGAGAATGATTCATTACTGTGAGCACAGATCAATGGCAGATAGCCTAGCCTGTGCAACACTCTGGGTTCCATTCGCAGTAGAAAGGAGGAGGAGGAGGGCAAGGAATGAAGAGGGAAAGGGGGAGAGGAAGAACTCAATTATTATTGGTTCCGATTTAATGTAATTGATACTGATGACAGAAGTTTACAGTCTAATATTTTTTTCTTCACATTTAAAATTGCTGTCTGAATTTTTGACTCAGAACTAAATAAAATAACTACATAATAATTATTTGGGTTCTAGTTATTTTTAAAATATATTCTCTTTATTTTCTTTAGACACAAGGAGCAGCTCCGGAAATTACACACCAGTTCAGAAAGACTGATTTTACTTCAATAAGAAGTCAGATGGAACTCAGAATTAGCCATCTGGAAACTGAACTGAAAATTCTAAGAAATTCAACTGAAAGAATATAGGCACTTCCATATAGAACAATCCAAATTCCACAAGTATGTCAAAACCTAGACTGAAAGAGAGCAACTTAGTCTCCTTAGTTTGTGTCTACTGCATAACTTTGAGACAGGATGATGAGATCGGTAGCATGCAAAAGCTAACTAGACCCTATAATTTGTGGAAGTAATGTTAGGAAATGAATGTACTCTTGAAATATTAATCTAGGAAGTTTATCTTTCACCCACCTTTGCATTTTACATCTGAAGGTAAACTATCAAGCTTTCTTCCCTTAGTGTTCTCCTATATATAATCTGGTCTATTAGACTTTTAGTTAAGTATTTTTGAAGTTTTGTGATTCACATAGTTATATTGTGACAAAACTGCTTCTACATGGAAACATGAACAAGTTTCACGATTTTTGAAAGATTATAACTGAAACCTTAAGTGTCCAGTGTTGCTATACCTACACTCTGAGCACATACTGACACCTGACAGATTAACTGATTTTTAATTTTTAAATATTATCCTTACATGGTATCTAGAGACAAAATGTTCTATATAGTTTTTCCTTTCTACCTTGTAATACTTGTGATGATGGGAAGTATAACCTGCAAAGTGGTTAAAAATCTTCTGATTATCAGTGTTGGGGCCTGTGAATGTCAGAATGAACGGGCAGTCTCCTGAAGCCCTGGTAACAAATTCATGGGCCAACTTTCTAGGCAGCAGCTTTAATCTATCTTGATCACCCACTCAGCTATCTTGTTCTGAACCAGTGGCTGTTGCTCTGAATTGTCTCAGTGTCAAATGCTTAATTTATCTAGGTAATAGGTAGAATATACATATGATGGTAATAAATGCTTGACAGTATCTTCAAGGAACATTCTTTAAGTCCTTGAACTGGTTCACTAAATATGAATGTTTCTAGCTTTACTAAAATTTTCTAGTTGCATATGTTTAAGGAAACCATGATGATTTAATATACTTTGACATAGTAAAATGGCTTTGGTAGTCAAATAAACTAAGATGTACATCATCTATATTTATATTTATATTTTAAAGAAATATCAATATTTCTAATGGCATCCTCAAGAATCTTCCAAGGAGAGTCTTTCAAGAAGGCCAGCATGGTTACTTGCAAAGTCATACATTGCTGATTTCTGTCTCTCTTCCACCAACATTGCTTTAATTGGAAGTTTGAAGCCCCCTAGAAATATGTACACTTCTTTAGAGAAATTACAAACCCATAATTGCATACACTGTTTCTGTTCTGATTCTTTTCAGTGTTGTGCCCACATATGGAGAATTTCTACCTACTCTCTTTTAAAATATTTTTTTTAGTTATAGATGAACAATACTTTTATTTTCTTTATTTTATGTGGTGCTGAGGATTGAACCCAGTGCCTCACATGTGTACGCAAGTACTCTACCACCGAGCAACAATCCCTCTACTTACTCTTATGGAAAATTTAAATTATTCTTTTATTTGATGAATTTTTTTTAAATTTTTTATTGTTGGTTGTTCAAAACATTACATAGTTCTTGATATATCATATTTCACACTTTGATTCAAGTGGGTTATGAACTCCCATTTTTACCCCATATACAGATTGCAGAATCACATCGGTTACACATCCATTGATTTACATATTGCCATACTAGTGTCTGTTGTATTCTGCTGCCTTTCCTATCCTCTACTATCCCCCCTCCCCTCCCCTCCCCTCTTCTCTCTCTACACCCTCTACTATCATTCATTTCTCCCCCTTGTATTATTTTTCCCTTTCCCCTCACTTCCTCTTGTATGTACTTTTGTATAACCCTGAGGGTCTCCTTCCATTTCCATGCAATTTCCCTTCTCTCTCCCTTTCCCTCCCACCTCTCATCCCTGTTTAATGTTAATCTTCTTCTCATGCTCTTCGTCCCTACTCTGTTCTTAGTTACTCTCCTTATATCAAAGAAGATATTTGGCATTTGTTTTTTAGGATTTGATGAAAATTTTGAAAGTGCATTTAGAAATAAATAATATTGAGGTTAATTTTGAAATAATTAAACAAGCATGAAATATAATGTGCTCTCATTCAGTGACCAGTACTTCCACTTTATCTCCCCTTCTTCCTCCCTGTGTTCTCTTTCTTCTGCTCTACTGATCTTATACTTATTTGTAGTTTTTAAGGTTTTTTTTTTTTAAATTATGCATTATGAATACACATGAAGGTGAAATTCACTGTGATATTTTCATATGGATTCACAAAAAAATTTGATCAGATTCATTTCACTATTCCACACTGAGTGCTGTCCCCAACTACCTGGCTTGGGTTGGGTTAGGGTTAGGGTTAGGTTAGGGTTAGAGTTGCATTGTGTAACAGGAGCCCTTTGGTACAACCAGGTGATTTCCTTCATACTAAGACTTCATTTGATGTCAAATATTAGTCCAACAATGATGAACTATATTTTAAGAGCTGATAAGAAAACCAATGTCCAGCTATTTTGAACCCATTTGAAGATATTTCTATAATATTTGACATTTTTATCAGGGGTATTATTACAATAATGAAATATCTGCTTGAAAATGAACAAATAAAAGATACCATCTTGCTTTCATTGCACCTTGGTTTAGAGCTTCCATGGTGGTTTTTTTTTTGTTTTTTTTTTTGGTTGTTTGTTTCTTTGTTCCAGGGAATGTACTCAGGAACACTTGACCACTGAGCCACATCCCCAAACTTATTCATGTTTTATTTAGAGACAGAGTCTCAGTGAGTTGCTTAGGCCTCACGGTTGCTGAGGCTAGCTTTGAACTCAAGACTGTCCTGTCTCAGCCTCTTAAGCCACTGTGATTACAGGCATGTGCTATCACACCCTGCTTCAATGGTGTTTTGATGAACTTCTTAACATATAGTAAAGCCATGCATATCTATGTTAAATGTGGCCTCAACCTTATTCTTTTATTTGGCATTTTTACCTAAAAAATCACAGGAGAACAAATCTAAGCTTTATAAAACAATGCTGAAGTTAAATAGTTATGACAGAAAGAAATAATTTTAATACATAAATTACAATTTAATTTAATAGCTAATATATGTTTTTTTCAGTTTCTTAGCTTACATGAATATCTTTCTGAAAAAATGAGAGAATCGGGTTTGAAGTGCTTCAGAGTCATGAAATTGGATGACTATTTAGAAAAAGAGAATGAAAGTTAATTATTATTCATGATGCAAGTATAAGTTGTTCTTATTAGTTCTTACCAGAAAAAAATGAGATAATTTACCATTTACAAAACAATGATAAATTGTGTATGAATGTAGACACAATGCAAAGGGGATTTGGGAGGCAACTCTTTTTCCAGTGTATTTCTGGGAGAAAGTGATGTTTCTTTTTTACTTATGCATAAGCTAGTTTATTTAAAACTTAATGTAATAGTTCTACATTTCCTTGTGGAACATTAGTTTGCCATATCATGCTAGCCTGAATAGAAGAGTGTTTTTTAAACTCTTTCATCACGATACAAAGATATGTCTCCGTAATCACTGCAGAATGCCTTCAAAGGTGAAGGGAGAAGGCGAGGAAAAAACTACTAGAGAGGAAGAGTGATCAAATTATTTTATGTGCATCTGTGAATATGTCATAATTAATTCATCTATTATATATAGTCAAATGCACCAGTAAAAAAATTTTGTTTAAAATAATTTTCTTTAAAAAAGAACATAAAGACAGGAATGGGAATTTTGTCAGTCAAAATCATTTGTTTTCACATCAAATGTGTAAAGGCATTAGACACCACCTTATTGTTATCACTACAACATACTTACTATGTTCAGTAATATATTTTAGACCCTATTTGGGGAATTAGTAAGAGAAGAGTTTTATACAAAGAATACTCTACATGGTGATATTTATATAAGAGTTGGAAGAATTTACCACATATCTCATCAAGTGCACATCTATAATGAGCTAAATGTTTAAAAACTGCTGGGCATAACTTCTGAAATCAATTACAATTAAAGAGCTATGTATTTTTTTCCAATTTTGAATATCAACAAATTAAAACCTTAGTGTGAAACTGCTTTTTCCCCACTTCTGCCCCACTATGAAACTGTCAGCCTATACACTGACATGCTTTTATGGGAAAAATGGCATCACCCATTTTCTGTGGTTTATGGCCAAAAGCCCAGACTGACTTAGTAACAGTTACACATTTAAAATACCCTGTCATGACTCTGTCATTAGTTTACATTTGCCTCAAGAAAAGTATGAAATTTCTTAGCCAAAAATTAAAATATCCAAATCAACTGGATTTTTGTCAGGTTACTCAGCCTATCTCATCTCACTTGCTTTACTGCCACTTTGCTCTAGATTCTAGTGACACTAGACCACTGTGATTCCACAAGTTTTCTTTCTCATCTCCATGTCTGCATGCACCTCTTCCCTTTCTCTCACAATTTCTCCTTTTACTTCAGGTGTTAACTCATGTATCACTTCCATTTAAGGACCTCAAACACTGACACAAATTTGGGACAGAAGTCCCTTTTAAGTGTTCCAGTAGTATCATGTTTTATCCTTGTCCTAATGCCAATGACTCTGTATGGAAATTGCTTGATTTTCTGCTTTTGAAGCTATAGTATATGACTGTTGAGAGGTGTCCATTATCATCTCCATGTTGTCATCCCAGTTCTTGCCAGAATACCCTAGCATATGGTTGTCAAATTTATGCATAAGGGGTGGAAAACCCAAAGCTCTGATACTCAGTCATAATGACAACTGTGTATGAAAATATAGGTGTACTGCATTCCATAGTGATTTTGTATCGTGGACATATCTTTTTTTCTTCTTATAAACAATGAAAAGTTCTAAACTTCTTCACTGATTTATACTTATAAAATGTTTGAGAAAAAAATATAATTCTTTTTTTCTTCACTTGCTGCAGAATTTGAATCCTGACCATGGGAGCATCTGCCTTAAGAATTACTAATAAGACAAGACAAGATCTACTTTTGGAAACATCATAAGGATATACAGAGATTTTAAGAAAAAAATATGAAAGCTAATATTGTGTTTTTCAGACTGTTAATATAATATTTAAATTATTTATGAAATGTATGATGTAAATAATTTATTGAAATGGATGTGTGTAACATATATATGATGAAATTATCAAAATATGAAAATTATATCTGTAAGAAAATTTGAAGTGAAAGTGCAAACCAGTTTTTATTGAGATGTGTTTTCAGACTATCTAAATGTTAGCATTTAAGTTCAATTCAGCAACCAAGTCAACACTAATTTGGTAGATCTAAATATCACATTAATGATGGATTATTTATATTATATCACTGAATATGGGTCCAGAGAATTAGGCAACATTATTTTTACATGCTGGTTACTATATTCACTAATGGATTAATGTATTGCAATTATTATACTGCCATCTTTAAATTTATATTTGAGGCACTGACTTAATAATTTTTCTAATAAGAATATTTGCTTAGTGTTTTATCTTTTTTCCCCTTTTCTATTTGTTTATACAATCTTGGGAAATAATAGTAAATTTACAGGTTCTGATATAAAGTACTTTTGTCTGCTGAAGCATTTTAAATTGAATTGCTTACATATGCTATCATTTATGATATTTTTAGTATTTTGTACAAGTCAGAACATGCTAGATAACTACAATTCAGCATTCATTTATTATGAATATATTTTTCAAATATTAACAGGTAACAGCATAGTTGTTAATTATATCAGTTTCTTTATGAAGGTTATATTGTTATCTAGCATGTTCTGACTTGTAGGAAATGCTAAACCTATCAAGAAAGGTGGCATATGTTAACAATTCATTTTAAAATGCTTCAGTGGGAAAAAGTACTTTGCATTAGAACCTGCAACTTCACTAGTATTTTCCAAGATTGTATAAAGAAAAAAAGCAAAAAAAAAAAAAAAACACACACACACACATTAAGCAAATTCTGTTTCTCAAATCAACACTTGTACATTCTATCATAATGCCTTGGACCACTTAATCCTCAGATTATTTTCATGTTTTTCTAGTAGCCTAACATTGTTCTTTATAAAAAAAAATATTTCATTCAGAGGCATGAAATGAATTTAATTGTTTTATTTTATAGATGCCTTCTGATTGAAATATTCCTTAGTCTTTTCTTAACCTTCATGACCTTGAATTTTTCAGGGGGAAAGCTTGTAGAATGTGCTTAAAATGGATTCTCTGGTTTCTTTATGATTGGAGCTAGATTACATGTTTTTGGCAAGAGTACCACAGAAATCAATTCTATGATTTTCACTTTGAATCACATAATGTGACCTATAATATCCTCATTACTGCTGATGTTAATATTGGTCATTAATGTGGTATTTGCAGAATTTTACTTTGTAATTATTATTTGTGTGAAGATAGTTTGAGACTATAAATATTAATATAAATATAAAAGTGTATCATTCACCACTAAATTTGTTCATTTATTATACCTATACAGATTCATGGTTTATTTTATTGTGTTTGCTGTTACTTGTTAATATTTTAAAAATTTATTTTTCTTTCAGAAATGTTCTATTTTGATAATCTCAGATTTATAGAAGATTTAAGACAGTAGTGAAAGGAATTCATAAGAAGCATTCCCCAAATGTTATTCTTCATTTCCAGATAAGTCTAGGTACATAACAGTTTTTATCTCTGAACCATTTGCAAGATGCACACAATGTCTTTTTATTTGTAAATAAAAAAAACCTCACATTTTCTAAAAATGAGATATTATCTCTGTAACTATGGTGCAATGATCAAAATAAGTAAATTATATTGTGAATATCTACTCTACAAATCTTATTCAAAATTTGACAGTTATTTTAACAATTGTCTTTGAACCAAAATAAATCCAATTTTGGGAAATTTTAATATCAATTATTCACTGTGTCCAGTGGTCTTGTTTCTTCTGTGGGTTTTTTTTTTTTTTTTTTTTTTTTTTTTAATCTGGGATGGTTCCTGAGCATTTCTGGGCTATTCATGATATCTTTGATTTTAATTTTTGAATGGTGTATTTCAGTAGTAGTTCTATAGATTTTTCTTCAGTTGTGATAATTAGATTTTAATTTTCATAACCAGTGGATAAATGCTCAAATATTTGACTCTCAAATTAACCTGAATGCTGCTGGTAGATTGCACATAGGGATCCCTGTTCCACCAATATGTCAATATATTTGGTGATATTAAAATTAATACCAATGGAATTTGCAAAATATTTCTTTAGAGGAGCACATCATGAAGACTTTAGGCTTTGTGGACCAGAAGTTCTCTGTGGTCATAGCCTAAAATCTGCAATATACAATAATTGAATGCCTGATGGAATTCCAATAAAACTATATTTTCAGGGTAAGGGGGTGAGGCTCAGTGGTAGAGTACGTGTATAGCACATATGAAGCCTGAGGACAAATCTCAGCGTGGCAAAAGAAAACAACAACAGAAACACTTTATTTGCCAAAACAAGCTACATTCTGTTTTTAGTCTTGATTTGTTGATCCAATGTTCCTCTAATGCTGTGAAACTTCAGTGGTGACCTGCATGTATGTTTTTACTTTTGTATGCACAACACACTTCATATGCACCACATCATTCTTCTACAGACGTTCTGTACAATTCAGTTTATGAAATAAGAATATTTTCTGAATTTGCCCTCAGGTTTTGTTATTGAATTCACCATTTCAATATTAATAAGTACTTTGCATATCTGCCCTTGAAACTTATTCTGTTATCTTTTAAAAAATATTATTATTTATTGTTGATAGGCCTTTATTTTATTTATTTATTTATATGTGGTGCTGAGTATCAACAACAGTGCCTCAACCATGCTAGAAAAATTATCTAACACTGAAAAACAACCCCAGCCCTGTTTTATCATTAAAATAAGAAAATTAATACTCAGTTTATCTAATAAATCAGGAAGAAATTTTCAAGGTGACTGTAGATTAAATTTTTATGAATTTATTACATAATACATTTTTTAGCATTTTTGGTGTTACATATGTAATTTTTAAAATGTTCAAAGTTTTACATATGGTCATTATGTAAAGATTGAAAAATACAGTTAAAGAAGAACAAAGATTATTCTCCATTATTCCACTTAGATACAATGTCTTTCAAAAGGGGGGTATGCAAACGCTAAATTAAAATCAGTTTTTAATTATTTGATTGATTGATTGATGATATTCCGATCTAATCCAGATTATGCTCTACCCTAAGCCATATCCCTAGTCTTCCATTCATTTGTGAATCTCACTCTTGTGTTTTTCTCTTCCTGCATAACTCCAAGAATTACTTTTCCCAAAGTTACCATTGAATTTTACTTTTAACACATCTACACTTAATTCCATGCACTTAATTTTACAATTACTCATTCATCAATGGAACATTTCCACTTCGAATAACAAGAACTCCAAAGTGGCTGAAGGGAGTTTAGACTCCACAAAAACAGCTATACAAATGATTTCTCTTTCCCACAACCACACATAAATGTATATAAACAGCCTCAATACCCAGCCAAATAGTTGTAGTAAAACTAATAAGAACTGGAGATAGAGGGCAAAACCAAGAACAGCCTCACTAAATGGTAAAGGAAAACTTTTGCCTTTCTCACAGATCAGCTTTTCCCCTAAATTGACACACTAGTATGATCAGGAGAAACTGCCCAATTCTCAGTTTTCCCCTTTTGGCGTCAGAGGAGGAGAAGGTAGCTCCAATATTCTGGATTTTTAGGGAACTGTTTTCTGTCTACTGTGACACAGACCTGGTGGCATATTGTGATAATTAGTCACATTGAAAAAAGGAAAAACCATTGAACGTCAAAGAACCTACAGTGCAGACACCAGGTGGAAGAAAAGTTTATGTACTTTTGATAGAAATCCACAGCTTTCTTCCTAGAAAGCTAAGTGTCTGGAGAGAGTGTGTCCACAGCAAGGGCGACAAAGCCCTTAAATACTTAACTGGGCTTGCTGGTGAAGATCTTCCCCTATGTGCAGCCACCAGGAGAGAGAAGTTTGAAACTAAAATTCTCAACCAAAGGCAAACTAGTTCAAGGAGCACCCCAAGAAAAGCCACAACACAGAGCCATGCTATCCTGTAAAATCTGTGGGGCCTAGAAAATGAGGTTTCTTAGTGTTTCTGTTAAGAAACAAGATTGTCAAAAACTACAGTTTTAAAAGTATTAAGAAATACTAAACAATGAAAAATGAATGACAATAAATTAAATATTAGGGATAAATCTATCAAATGTATAATTGAAAATACAAATGATCATTAAATTTGTGGTTCTCAATCTCCCTGACCCCCAGTACTGGGGATGGAACCCAGGGGTACTCCACCACTGAGCTGTACACACCATCCTTTTTAAATGACCACTTTTAATTTTGAGACACTAAGTGCCCAGGCTGGCTTCCAACTTAGGATGCTCCGCTTCCTTCCACCTCTACCATGCTGGGATTAAGGGCATGAGGCACTGTGCCAAGCTTCTCAACCTTAAATAAAGGAAAAAAAATAAGGCAAGCGAAACTTTAACACTAGTATTGATAAAGAAAATAACCACAGTCCAGTAAAGATAATTTAACAAACAAAAAGTTCAGGAGATTGACATGTACATTTTTCCAAATGATATTTTTAATTTTTTATTGTTGGCTGTTCAAAACATTACATAGTTCTTGACATATCATATTTCACACTTTGATTCAAGTGGGTTATGAACTCCCATTTTTACCCCATATACAGATTGCAGAATCATATCAGTTACACATCCATTGATTTACATATTGCCATACTAGTGTCTGTTGTATTCTGCTGCCTTTCCTATCCTCTACTATCCCCCCTCCCCTCCCCTCCCTTCCCCTCTTCTCTCTCTACCCCCTCTACTGTCATTCATTTCTCCCCCTTGTACTATTTTCCCCTTTCCCCTCACTTCCTCTTGTATGTAATTTTGTATAACCCTGAGGGTCTCCTTCCATTTCCATGCAATTTCCCTTCTCTTTCCCTTTCCCTCCCACCTCTCATCCCTGTTTAATGTTAATCTTCTTCTCATGCTCTTTGTCCCTACTCTGATCTTAGTTATTCTCCTTATATCAAAGAAGATATTTGGCATTTGTTTTTTTAGGGATTGGCCAGCTTCACTTAGCATAATCTGCTCTAATGCCATCCATTTCCCTGCAAATTCTATGATTTTGTCATTTTTAATGCAGAATAATACTCCATTGTGTATAAATGCCACATTTTTTTTTTTTATCCATTCGTCTGTTGAAGGGCATCTAGGTTGGTTCCACAGTCTTGCTATTGTGAATTGTGCTGCTATTTTCCAAATGATTTTACTTGGGAGGCTGAATCAGAGCACAAATTCAGGGCCAGTTGCAACAATTTAGGAAGGCCCTAAGTAACAATGAGACTCTATGTCAAATTAGTATATGAAAAAGTTTGGGATGAAGTTTGGTGAAAGACTACCACTGAGTTCAATCTCCTATACCATTGAATAAATTAATCAAAATCACAAAAGAATATGGCAGGTAATTAATAGCAATTCACTTGAGAACCAAGAAGAAGGACTATTTTTAAAATAAATTTCAAACAAATAAAAATAACTCAGTAAGTAACAAATATGAATGGATAAATTATATCAGAAAGGGGACTATAAGCTACCATTAGGTGGGCAAGCAGACAGTATAGGTTAATAACTGAGTTCTAGGTAAATTTAAGGATTAGATCATTAGATTCTAAGGTGCTTCAATATGTTCCAGACTGCAGAATTTTATCATGGAAGTCTTGGTGTTTTATTAATATCAAAAAAAAAACATGAATATAAACTCAATGGCATAAAAGTTGTACAAATGAATGGAAATGGAAAAATCTAATTAGAACATCTGTAAAGAGAATCTATAAAACAAGAAAAATACATTCTAAATATAGAAATCCATAAGTTAAAGAGATTATTCTCATGTATAATCAACAGTTTAATGAGGAGTACAGATAAAGGTGCATCTCGGTGAGTACTTCTAATTAAAATAGCAGTGAAAGTGAAAAAGAAATGAGCACCACTTCTGCAAATCAGGAGACAGCACCATTTTTAAATGGCAAAACACTTAATTTTTTCAATTAAAATCTTGAACCTGAGGCATGCCAGCTAATGCTCTTTATATACTTAAATAGAAAATAGAAACATTTAAGCAAAGAAAGAAGATAAATGACATACACAAGAAAGATTAAAAGTTCTTTATTATTAATCTTATAATTTTTCACTTAGAAAACCTGATATATTGTAAAAAATCCTCAATATCTTAAAATCACAATGAGATATGAATAAGAGATAAATCTGGAAAATATTTTTATTTATGTTAGGAATTGGGATGCAATAAATTTCTGTTGCTATTGTCTGAAATCTGTAATAGACAATAAATGAATGAGAGTGGACTCATTCCAAATCTGTTTCTTACTAGAATAGTGGCAGGGTGATTGCCTACTATGAGTGTGCATGAAAGTCCCTGAGGTTGATGCCTAGCAGCTATAAAATAAAACAAAAGAGTCAAAAAGGTGCCTTTATTTACACATATGACCATGCTTTGGATTGGTTTACAGGCATTAATTTGATGATCTTCATGCAATATCCAATTTTCTGCTAATGTAGCAAATCACTTTGAAGTTACTTTATGTACCTCTCTTGCTCCTTTGTAAGCATATCTCAACTTGTGTCACAAAACATTTTTCAAGTGACTATGTAAATTTTTCAAAAATTCAGATTTCTTAATGACATTACTTAAAAATTTTCTCCTCTTTTATTTCTGTTTTTCAATTCAATTGATCCATATGACAATTTGTATATTTGAATAGTACAAAATATTCTGGAATAAGCTAATTTCTGTCTACAAAGAAATATTGTCTTTGAAATATTTATTCTTCATGGAGCTTTTATGTGCACATATGAACAAAATTCTAAAATTAGCTTTTATAATATATTACTAAGAAATATTCAAGGGCTGGGGATGTGGCTCAAGCAGTAGCCCACTCGCCTGACATGCGTGTGGCCTGGGTTCGATCCTCAGCACCACATACAAATAAAGATGTTGTGTCCACTGAAAATTAAAAAAATAAATACTAAAATTCTCTCTCTCTCTCTCTCTCTCTTTCTCTCTCTGTTTAAAATAAAAATCTCTCTCTCTCTCTCTCTCTCTCTCTCTCTCTCACTGTCTCTTTTAAAAAAAAGAAATATTCAAGGGTCTTTTAGTTAATTTATATCTTTTTGAATTTATTATTAACTACCTTGGTCTAATGTCGTTTCTCGGCCACATGCATGTAATGTTAAAAAAAAAAATAGTGACTGGCTATAATGGTGCAGGCCTGAAATCCCAGTAATGGGAGAATAAATCAGGAGGATCACAAAATCAAAGCCAGCCTCAGCAACTCATTAAGAACATCAGAAACTTAGACCCTGTTTCAAAATAAGAATAAACAAATAGGCTGGGGGGTACAGCACAGATTTAATACAATCTTGGGTTCAGTCCCTAGTAGCACCCAGAAAAAAATGCTATATATACACTACACTATCATCCTGTTGTAATTGAAACATATAATCAAACAAGAACAAAATGAGATCTGTCCCCATTATGACATTTTGCTATGCCTTTGAAAGAAAGCCTTGTTGTCAATCTTTAGCAGTGAAAACAAATATAATATGGTATATATATATATATATATATATATATATATATATATATATATATAATATTTAAATATATATATAATATTTATTGCAAATAATGTAGAGCTAAGTATGGCCAAAACAATGCTGAAGAGACTATAAAAATGGGTACATTATATTTAATGGATACTAAAATAATGTATATTTTATGAGCTAGTTAATATAGGGGTGTGCTTAAGCAAGCAGGAAATCACTCAATAAAAGAGAGAAAAAAAACACAAAGGAATATTTCTGAGTATTCCCTGAGTATTAAAACATAAAAGAATAAATATGACATGGTATTATTTTATTTATATATTTATCTACTTATTTATTTCTTACATACATGACAATAGTGGAATTCATTACATTCATATTTATTTATTCACAGAACAATTTTTCATAACTCTGTATATAAAGTATGTTCATGCCAAATTATGCCATTATACATGAGCTCTCTTTTTGTTGCATTACAATTCTTAATACATCTTTATAACACAAATTGTCATATCTCTGTTTATATAAGATGTGTTGACACCAAATTCACATCTTCATACATGTATTTTATATAATGATGTCTGTCTCCTTCCACCATCCATGTTATTCCCCTTTTTGGCAGCTGGAATAAGAACCTTAATACTAATATTTGAGAATACAGGGGTTTCTTAGACCTGGAAAGGAAAAGGAGCCAAGGTGAGGTTCCTTCTGACAGCTCAGTGAAGTGAAAGCAAAGCAGCATGGGGCAAGGGAGCTCAGCTTCCCCTCTACAGTCAAGTCTTTAAAAGACAAAACAGCAAGGAAAGTAAAGGCTTGGCTTCCTCTTCATAGCAAAGCTAAGGGCAAAGACAGGAACAGTGAGACAAATTTAGCTTCCCAATGACAGGCATCTCAAGGCAATGCATGGCAAAATTCAGAAAGGCCAGGCTTGCTTCCCCCTCAGTAGCCCAGCCATAGCAATGCAAGAAAAGAAAGGTAAGGTGAGGAAGAAAAGCAAACAAGGGTTGGCTTTCCTGATACAGAAGGCAAGGTCAGGCCAGACAAAGCCTGGCTTCCCTCATGACCAAGCCATGAAAGTCTGGGCCAGACCAGGGAAGATTTGGCTTTTCTTACATGGCTCAATCACAGCAAGGGACATCAAAGGAAAAAGAAATAATAAGGCAAGGCAAGTCTGGTTTTCCCCTTCATAGCTAAACCATGGTCGGTCAATGAAGCAATCCATCAATTCAAGTTAGGGCAAGCTTTGGCTTCCCCTGATGCACAAGGCTGGAAGGACAAGTCAAGGTCATGCTAGGCAAGGCCAAGCAAGTCTTAACTTCTCAGCAGCCATGCCACGAAGAGGGAAGGCAAGGCCAGATAAATTACACAGCACTAAAAAATGACAAAATCACGGAATTTGCAGGGAAATGGATGGCACTAGAGCAGATTATGCTAAGTGAAGCTAGCCAATGCCTAAAAAACAAATGCCAAATGTCTTCTTTGATATAATGAGAGCAACTAAGAACAGAGCAGGGAGGAAGAGCAGGAGGAAAAGATTAACATTAAACAGAGACATGAGGTGGGAGGGAAAGGGAGAGAAAAGAGAAATTGCATGGAAATGGTAGGAGACCCTCATTGTTATACAAAATTACATATAAGAGGTTGTGAGGGGAATGGGAAGAAAACAAGGAGAGAAATGAATTACAGTAGATGGGGTAGAGAGAGAAGATGGGAGGGGAGGGAGATAGTAGAGGATAGGAAAGGTAGCAGAATACAATAGTTACTAATATGGCATTATGTAAAAATGTGGATGTGTAACCAATGTGATTCTGCAATCTGTATTTGGGGTAAAAATGGGAGTTCATAACCCACTTGAATCTAATGTATGAAATATGATATGTCAAGAGCTTTGTAATGTTTTGAACAACCAATAAAAAATAAATAAATAAATAGATAGATAGATAGATAGATAAATAAATAAACAAATAGAATGTGTGATCCAGCCAGAGGCTGAAAGCCAGTCAACTTGGTTTGGTGACTTTTTTATTAAAATCATATGTTAAATAATAAAAAAAAAAGCCAAGGCCAGGCAAGAGTTAGTTTTCCTCCAATAATCAAATCATGGCAAGAAAGTCAAGGGAAGACCAGACAATGCAAGTGTCAATTTGAAAAAAAAAAACAACAACAAAAAAAAAAAAACAAAAAAAAAAACAACATCAGACTGTGTCTCACAACTGATTCCTCAGGTGGGTCTGTCAGTGAGATCACCTAATATGGCTCATCAATATGGTCTCAGCTACCTTCAGCATGTGGTATTTGGGTAGCCAGACTTTTTTATGATGGCTTGGGGTATCTCAGGATATAAGGCAGAGGTGTGTCTATTGTCTCATTTGATTTATTCTTGGAAGTCACAAAGCTTCTTTAACACTGATGCAATTGGTCATGGTCCTGCCCATATTCAATACAGAAAACACACTACCTAATTCTTAGTGGGCAGGTAAGAAGTGGTCAAACAGACTGCTCACTCTGCTTAAAGTTGTTAAAACATCAAAAAGCCCTGTGACTCCACTCTTCATTACATTTTGATGTCTTAAACTATCACTATAATGTGTAAGTCCCTGTGTATTCTAAAAGAACCAAGTTATGCATGATCCACTAATGGTCTTAAAATATCTTGGAATAAGATGCAAAATTTGTACTTTATGTATCTGCCAGAATACTTAGTTGCAGGACTTAAACATTTATTTAAAGGCATTAGGTAGCTTACAGATTTTCTAAAGGGGTCTGAGAATCTGGGTTGGAAACTATACGGTTGGGGGAAACCATAAAGTGATACTGCATATTGCTTAGGGAAGTTTCTGATGCCACTGATACTGAGCAGACATTGCCTCTCACCCAGCAAAATGTTCCAGAACCTCTGGCTATTGCCATCTCTGAAATCTCATGTTCCATGCCTTTATTCTAGCCAAGGTGGATCTGTGCAGAACCTACTTCTGAATGTTATTTGCGTCCCAAGAGGTGTCTTATGCATATGTACTCAAATGGCTGATGTTAGCCCTTTTTCTTTGTGTGAGATGCAGCCATGGGAAGAGAACCTGTGTCCCATCGTCCCAGATGTGGAACACGTATGAAAACCTAAATACAGTATGTGACATATAATCACGTGATATGTAATGGTTATAAGACTATAAGTACATTAAAATAAATATAATATTGATTAACAGCAACATGATAATATATAAGCTCTCAATGATAAGTTCAAACCTATTTTAATGCACCTGTATCAATTTCATTGAAATAGTCATAGAATTGAGTTCTTGGGAATTTAATGGGTTAAGTCTGAAAATCTACTCCAGGTCTGGAAGGGATGCATAAGGTTTTACTAGACAGAACAGAGTGGTAGGACATTCATTTAAAAGTCATTACAAAGAGGTAGAAGGCCAAGAGAGGTCAAGAGCAAGTATTCCAGCATATAGTAAAGGCCTTTGCACTGAAATTATGCAGAATATGTGTAAGTGATGTTCAAGATAGGAGGTTAGTATAGTTTTTTTTCATTCACTAGTGTACAAATCATTTTCCTTTTAACTATTTGAAGGTAGTGTGTGCCATGACCAATAAACATGCATTACTGATTTTGTTACAAGAAACAATTCCAGGTACTCAAGAGACATGAGCATAAAGGTTCAGATAAACAGGCCTTAGTTCTAAGTAAGACTTTATAGATTTTTAGTTTCAGTTTTTGTTGCAGGACGTGACCTTGGAACTACATGGAGGAATGCTTATCTTGCTCATTGTTCAGCAGGGAAGTCCTAACATAGAACACTATGTTTGGGGACAAATTTCTGTTAGAACACTGTCAAGTGCAACTTCCTTGTTCCTTTGACAAGGAGCTATTGCCCTCTTGGTGCAAGGTCAGCCTACATGTCAGTTTCTAGACTCTTGATGTCTGGACATCCATAAGATGGTCTGTTGTGAATCACCTCTGGCATATCATGACTGTTATATGTAAATTGGCAAATACTTACTCTTAAAGCTATTTTTGCTGTGAAATAAAGCATATGCTGTTCTCTGAAACAATATCTTGAGGGGTTTCTCCATGCCCTCAAGCTCCCACAGTAGATGTTGGAAGGGCAGGCCCTTCAGCATTCTGGTGCTCAAACATTGGATAATCAGGTGATTTTGCTTGAGGGATCCCTGGCCATAAGGAAATGCAAAGCTCAAAACATAAGAAGTCAGGGCAATGGGTAATTTACCTGGTTAACATAAACATGCTCATCTACTAATTACACAACAGCTTTTAAACGTCCAGGGTATAAAAGTAAACTATGAGGAATTAGAGACTTTTTGGCAAGAATTTTGAGCTACAAATCCATGGTTTCCTTTGGAAGGAATATTCAATACCGACGTCTGGTGACCAACGGGCTCTGAAAAATGCTCCTCAGCAGGAGTTGCAAACACATAAACAAGCCTCAAACTTCTTTTATGTTGTTTTGCTAGCTGTTATTGGCTCACCCCGGGTGGAGAAGAGATTGCAGCAGTGGCCCACTGTTGTTTGGGAGAGACAGCTATCGCAAGAGAAGATCAGAAGGAAAACGGGGAAAGCTAACAAGAACAAAAGATAGTGAGCAAGAGGAGGGTAACACAGATGTAGAAGAAAAGGGGTATCTGATGTGAGATGTTGAGATTTAAGTAGAAATGGAGAAAGAACAGGAGAAAGAATGTAGAAAGAGCAAGGAGTCTCCTCTTTGGCTATAAGCTCTTATATCCTTCTTTTCCACAGATGTTGCAACAGTGCCATATAGAGGAGTTGACTCCTTCTGCATATATTAAATCAAGCTGTACCATGTCAGAGATGGCGATGTTAGGCTTAACATAAGGCATGAAAACCAGTTCTATTATTTGTCAATATTATATATTCCAGGCCTTGGAGCCTTTCTTCAAGGTACCAGAACTCATGATTATACATTATATGGATGACATTATTTCAGCCCACTCCTCTGCACAAGACCTAGACTCCATATTCCAACAAGTCCAATTAACACTTAAAGAAATTGAATAAAATAGAGCTCCAGGAAATGTTCAAAAATTAGCCCATTTTCACTTTTTGTGAATCATTTATTATCTCTTGCAGAGATCTTAGTACAGACTCTCAACATTTACATAAAATCTCCCATTACTTTAAATGATTTACAAAAGGTTTTAGGAAACAGAAATTGGCTTTCATTTCAACAGGTTCTTTGAAGGGCTCTACCTCCTCTGTTCCAGTGTTTGGAGAATGATCTATATTCTTTATCTTTAAGAAGATTAACTCCTGAAGCTTACAAAGCCTTATAAGAGGTTAATAATCAGCTTGCTGATTTGCATCTTAGCCAATGGGATCCTGACAAGGACATTATTACTATAGTTTAGACACTTCACCTATTCCCACTGGTCTTCTTTTCCAGGAATAAAATAGCCATTTAGAATCAGTGCATTTTTCTGCTGCTTTTTCTTTCAAAATTACCCCCAAATTAGTATGTTTTGTCTAATGGTATTACAACTACACACTAGGACTCTTCAATTATTTGGTCTAAAACCTGATAAATTTGTCTTGCCATTAATTAAACAGGAAGTAAACCTCCATTTGAAAAATAATATCCTGTTTCAACATTCAATTATGACTTTTTCATTGGTTAATCATTTACTCATTGCAAACCTATCCAAGATTTATTTGATAAAACAGTTTATTTTTTTAAAGATAATTTGTGATAAACAAATTCCTGGAGCTGACCTTATCTTTACTGATGCCAGTTATTCTGGTTGCCTATTAATTCTTATTTATAATCTTACCAGGGATGAATTCAAAACCTAAACTTACAAGGAGCTACCTGCCTCACCCCAATTATTAGAGTTACAGGCAACCACTTGGGTCATTGAAGCTAAGTCACTATATATATATATATATATATATATATATATATATATATATATATATATATATATATCTTTAATGATAGTGTTTATTGTGCCTAACTTATAGTCAGGTTTCCCTGTTCCTTTATTAAAGGGAAAGCAAAATCAGCTTTGTATATACTCCTTCTTTCTTCTCAAAGAGTGCTCCAAAATGTACTAACTCACTGTTCATCACTCATATCAGAGCTCTTATGTTGAACCCAGAATGCAAAGCAAAGCCCACTGACTCTAATTCTAAAACAAATTAAAACAAGCTTATATTGTGTTCATAAGAGAGCTGATCAGTGAATTGCCTCACCCAAGAGTAGGGCCAGAGGACAGTGCCTGGTCTAAGAGCAGGGAAGTTTTCATAAAATAAAAAGTTACAAAGATAGATGCCTAGGCAGCTTACACCTGACAGGGTCCTGGGAAGCATAATGCAAAGGCAGATAGCAGGTTAATGATCCACATGTCTTAACATCTCAAGGTAGGGAGTAAACTCCGATTCCACCATCAGAATTAATGAGGAGCAGCTGAGATTTTTAGGAAGGGTTCTTATCTGGTGAGGGAGAGCCAGGCATAAGTAAGTTCAAAGCTTGGGCAGGAGTTCCAACCAAGTTTAAAACACCAAAGTGTGATCAGTCCAAATAGAAATATTAGTATTTTACATTAAAACAGAAATGAACTTTTCATGACCTTGTGACAGATGGCTCCCAGTCTTAAGATGGAATTAGGCTGGATTCATCACATACTGTTTTACTTGGATTTATCTCAAAGTTTAATAATTTAACAGATCAAGCCATGTGAAGTGAATATGGCTCTGATTGGGAATCTGCAAGAGTTACATGCTCAATTCCATCATTCAGTCCACTCCCTCAAACAGTTTTTTTCTACACTCAGTATCCTACAAACTAAATAGATAGTGAAAACTTGTAAAAGTTATGCTTCTTTTTTTTTTTTTGGGGGGGGGGGTCTTACAACCTCAAGGAGTCATTTCATGGGGTTTAAAGACATTGTCTTTATGGAAGATTGTTGTCATACACATACCCTTGCTTGGTAAATTAAACTATTTATATGTCACAATTGACACATCTTCTGGACTACTTACAACTACTCCTATGGTTGGGGATAAAACTAATCATGTCATTCAACATATTGTCAAATGCATTGTGACAAACTGTTTTCCACATAATGTCACAACACACAATGGCTCAGCTTATACTTTCAAAATGTTTGCTGTATTCTGTGCACAATAGAACATTAAATATTTTCCAAGAATTCCTTATAACCCCCAAGGACAAGCCATTTTTGAGACAGCCCATCAAAATTTTATGGCTCAAAACACAAAAATTAGAGATAGAATCCCTTGCCAACTGATGCAATCCCTCATATGTGGCTTTATTTACCTTATGTTTTTTGAAATTTGATGATGTTAACCATAACCCAATACAGAAATATTAGGAGCCATTAACAAGTCCATCAAGTTACCATAAGTGGTCTGGAAATATCCTCAAAAACAACAATGGCAACCACCAGCCCCTTTATTAACCATAGCGAAAGCTTTTGCTTGTGTTTTTCCAGAATATGTAGACCAATATGGATCCCAGCAATACTTGTGCAACACTTGATGGCTGATTCCCCGGATGCAGCAACTGACTCTCAAGATAAGAAAGCATCATCAATGACAATGAACCACAACATCCAAAAACCTGTGGTCATGTCAAAGTGTTGGTCAAACAATCTGAACAGATGGGATAAATTCACATCAAAATGTCTCCCAGCCTTCTATATTCTTAATTTATTCTTTAACTACTTTAATCATCAATAGTACACAGACTATTTCTTTGTGGACCTTCATGGCTCATGCTCCTTTCCTTATAGGTGTAGAAAGGGATGGACCATTTCCTCAAATTTTTAGCAGTAATTCTCAACTGTTTGCAGATATTGATCATCCAATAGGTTTCTTCAAAGTACCCTGGAACTTCTCCATTCCCTTGCCAGACAGAGCTCTTTTTCTTTTTCTTGTTGTTGTTGTTTTGTTTGTTTGTTTAAATTGATTTAATATAAAAGATGACAGCAGAATGCATAACAATTTTTATTACACATATATACCACAATTTTTCATATCTCTGTTCTTACATAAAGTATGATGAAAACCAATTTCTGTCTCCATACATGTATTTTTGATAATGATGTCTATCACATTCCATCATCCTTGCTAATTCCCTGTCTCCTCCCCTTCCCTCCCACCCCTCTGTCATATATAGAATTCATTTGTTCCTCACATGCTCCCCCTCCCAACCCCATTATTAGTCAGCCTCCTTATGTCAGAGAAAACATTAACCATTTGGTTTTTTGGGGATTCGCTAACTTCACTAAGCATTATCTTCTTCAATGTCATCCATATACCTGCCAATGCCATGATTTTATTGACTTTTATTGCTGAGTAAAATTCCATTGTGTATATATGCCATGTTTTTTTTAATCCATTCATCCACTGAAGGGCATCTAGTTTGGCTCCACACTTTAGCTATTGTGAATTGTGCTGCTATAAACATCGATGTGGCTGTGTCCCTGAAGTATGCTCTTTTTGAGTCCTTTGGGTATAGACCGAGGATAGGGAGAGGTGGATTACATGGTGGTTTCATTCCCAACTTCTCAAGAAATCTCCATACTATTTGCCATATGGGCTGCACCAATTTGTAGTCCTACCAGGAAAGGATGAATGCCTTTTTCCCACACATCCTCATCAACACTTATTGTTGTTTGTCTTCATAATACTTGCCATCTGACTAAAGTGAAATAATATCTTAGAGTAGATTTGATTTGCATTTCTCAAATTGCTAGAGATGATGAGCATTTTTAATATATTTGTTGATTGATTGTGTAACCTCTTCTTATATGTACCTAGTCCATTTTTTAGTCCATGTGTTGATTGGGTTATTTATTTATTTATTTATTTTTGGTGCTTAGCATTTTGATTTCTTTATATGCCCTAGAGATTAGTGCTCTATCTGATGTGTGAGGGGGAAAAAGGTGTATGCTTTCTGTTCACTTCACAGATTATTTCTTTTGCTGAGAAGAAAGTTTTTAGTTTGATTCCATCCCATTTATTGATTCTTGGTTTAAATTCTTGGGCTATAAGAAAGTTGTGGCCTAATCCCACATAAAGAAGATCAGAACCTACTTTTTCTTTTATTAGGCACAGAGTCTCTGATTTAATTCCTGGGTCCTTGTTCAATTTTGAGTTAATTTTAGTGCATGGTGAGAGATAGCTCTTTATTTTTATTTACTTTTTGCTCATAACAACATAACACAACAAATAAGCACTGCTTTTGAGATTCAAAAAAATCAATAAAAAATTACATGCTGCCATCTTGGTTCTCCTGCAACAAAATAAGCTTCAAGAAGGACAAATCAACACTGGCCTGGTGGTCCCAGGCTCACAGCAGTCCCATTCCACCCTACCCTGGTGGGGAAGACACCCACCAGAGCCTAGCCTCAGGTGCAGGACAACCCCTTCTGACCAGCAGAGTACTGTGGGAGCCAAATTTCTGCCCAGACCACCACAGTCACCTGACTGCCAAGAGAGGTCAAGCCCAGTGGCCCAGATTCACCTGGCATGTTTCTCATGATAAAAACACCAAGGGTAACTCCAGGGCAACCGGGCTGCATGAAATAACCACACAAGAGACAGAGATACCTTTTTTTTGGGGGGGGGGGTCCTGTGATGCCTCCTCTGACCTTAAGTGTCTGCAGAGAGAAAGAGTGAGTGCATACTGAACCTTTCTGTTGAGGAGAAGCCATTCAGATGAGGCAAGGGATCTGGCTTCAGGGATTGAGTCTATTTTTCTGAAGCCTGCTGTCAGCAGGTTGGCTGACATCTAAGAAGGCCATACCCAAAACCAGAGCAAGAGAAATGGACACACAAAAGGCATTTCCATGGAACATTCTATTCCAAACAGAGCAAAGGGGTAATGTCACAAAAGAACAAGTGAGCATAGCTCAATCCATGGGGTGACATGCCTACCTCTGAAGATGCATTGTGAACCTCCAGGACTGGGGCAATATCCAGGTCACTTCATAATGTAATGATGGTGAGAGCTTCTCTGCTCCAGGGAGGAGTATGTGAAACATTCAGACTGGCTGCCCACATTTACCCATGCCAATTTATGCAGGACCCAGATTCAGTATGTAGAAGCATTCATTGAGGGACACCAGTAGAGTCTGGAAGCCCAACATCGAGTCAAGGTATAGATAATCTGCACAGGTACAACAAGAATATAGGTAAAAAATGTAATATCTCAGATCCACACTCAATAAAGGAAGACACAAACATAACTTGAAAAACTAATGGAGGAAAGTGCCCCAAACAAATAAGGACACTATAATAACAGAACCAATGGACAGTGAAGTTGAGGAAATGTCAGAGAAGGAGTTCAAAATGTTATAATTAAAATGACCTGTGAATCTGTAAATTACCTAGAGGAGCAAATACAGGCAGAAATTGATCACTTCAACAATAAGAGAGAAAATACAGGTAGCACACTATTACTTTAAGAGAGAGATAGAGACTCTAGAAAAAAAAAGTCAGAAATCCTTGAAATGAAGGATTACAATAAATCAAATAAAAATTTCAACAGAGAGCATAACCAATAGACTATATCACTTAGAAGAAAGAATGTCAGATAATGAAGACAAAGTATACAATCTAGAGAATAAATTTGATCACACAGCGAAGATAGTTAGACATCATTAACAGAACATCCAAGAATAATAGGACAGCATCAAAAGACCAAATTTAAGAGTTATTGGTATAGAGGAAGGCACAGAGTTTCAAATCAAAGAAATGCACAATCTCTTCAATGAGATAATATCAGATAATTTTTCAAGCATGAAGAATGAATTGGAAAACCAAATACGAGAGGCTTCCAGGACACCAAATATACAAAATTACAACCGATCTACACCAAGGCACATTATAATAAAAATGCCCAGCATACTGAATAAAAATATAATTTTTAAAGTCACAAAAGAGAGAAATCAGATCACATATAGGGGGAGACCAATTCATATCTCAGCAGATTTTTCAACCCAAGCTCTCAAAACCAGGAGACTGTGAATCAACATATACCAAGCTCTGAAAGAAAATGAATGCCAATGAAAAATCTTATATCCAGCAAAACTAAGCTTTAGATTTGATGATGAAATAAAAACCTTCCATGATAAACAAAAGTTAAAAAAAATTACAGTTAAAAAGCCTGAACTATGGAACATCCTCAGTAAAATATTCCAAGAAGAGGAAATAAAAACAATGATGAAAATCAGAGGAGAAACCAAGTCACATTAAATATCATAAATTTAAAAAATGGCTGGGAACACAAATCATGTCTCAATAATAATCCTGAATGTTAATGGCCTAAACTCACCAATCAAAGACATAGACTAGCAGATTGGATTAAGAAAAAAAAAAAAAAGACCAACAATCTGCTGCCTCCAAGAGACTCATCTCATAGAAAAAGATATCCACAGACTGAAGGTGAAGAGTGGGGGGAAATCGTACCACTCACATGGACTGTGGAAGCAAGCAGAAGTTTCCATCTTTATATCAAATAAAGTAGACTTCAAACTAAAGTCAATCAAAAAGGATAAAAAAGGACACTACCTTCTACTCAAGGAAATCATACACCAACAAGACTTAACAATTTTAAATATATATACCCAAAACAATGAAGCATCTACATTCATCAAACAAACTCTTCTCAAGTTCAAGAGTCAAATAGACCACAACACAATAATTTTGGTTGACTTTGACACACCTCTTTCTTCATTAGACAGACCTTCCAAACAGAAGCTGAGCAAAGAAACTATAGAACTTAATAATATAATAGATAACTTAGACCTAACTGACACATATAGAATAATTTATCCTTCAATGAAAGAATATACTTTCTTCTCAGCAGCACATGGATCCTTCTCTAAAATAGATCATATACTATGCCACAAAAAAACCCTTAGCAAATATAAAAAGTAAAGAAACTACCCTGCATTATATCAAATCATAATGGAATTAAATTAGAAATCAATGATAAAATAAAAAAATCCATTCAGACACCTGGAGACTAAATAATATTCTAATGAATAGACAATGGGTTGCCAAAGACATCAAAGAGAAAACTAAAAAAAAAATTTAGAGGTAAATGAGAACACAGACAAAATATATCTAAATTTCTGGGGCACTATGAAAGCAATTCTAAGAGGAAATCTCAATGCATGGAGTTTATTCCTTAAAAGAAAAAAAAAGTCAACAATTAAATGAGTTAACATTACATCTCAAAGCCCTAGAAAAACAAGAGTAAATCAACACCAGAAGCAGCAGAAAGCAGAAAATAATTAAAATCAAAGCAGAAATCAATGAAATTGAAACACAAGCAATAATTGAAAAAATTGACAAAACAAAAAGTTGGTTCTTCGAAAAACTAAATAAAATTGGCAGACCCTTAGTCATGCTAATGAAGAGAAGAAGAGAGAATACCCAAATCACTAACATATGTGATGAAAATAGAAATATCACAACAGACACTACGGAAATACAGAAGATAATTAGAAACTATTTTAAAAATTTGTACTCCAATAAAATAGAAAATATTGCAGGAATTAAAAAAAAGTCTAGAGTCATATAATTTGCCCAAACTGAATCAGGATGATATAAACAATTTAAACACATCAGTTTTGAGATAAAAAAAAAATAGCTGATGTCATCAAAAGTCTACCAACAAGAAAAGCCCAGGACTGAATGGATACACAGCCAAGTTCTAAAAGACCTTTAAAGAAGAACTAGTACCAATACTCTTCAATTTGTTTCAGGAAATAGAAAAAGAAGGCAGAACTTTCAAACTCATTCTATGAGGCCAATATCATACTTATTTCAAAACTAGGCCAAGATGCATTAAAAAAAGAAAAAAAAAACTTCAGACCAATATCTCTAATGAACACAGATGCAAAAAATTCTCAATAAAATTCTGGCAAATCAAATAAAAAACATATCAAAAAGATTGTGCACCATGATCAAGTGGGATTTATCCCAGATATGCAATGTTGGTTCAACATATACAAATCAATAAATGTAATTCATTACATCAATAGGCTTAAAGATAAAAATCATATGAAGCATCTCAATAGATGCAGAAAGGGCATTTGACAAAATACAGTAACCCTTTACGTTCAAAACACTAGAACAACTGGGGATAACAGAAATATATCTCAAAATCATAAAGACTATCTATGCTAAGCCTCAGGCCAATATCATTTTATATGGAAAGAAAATGAAGGCATTCCCTCTAAAAACTGGAACAAGACAGGGGTGCCCCTTTTCAGCACTTCTATTTAACACAGTTCTAAAAACACTGGTCAGAGCAATCAGAAAAATGAAAGAAATTGAAGGAATACACATAAGAAAAGAAGAAATTAAATTGGCACTATTTGCTGATGATATGATTCTATACTTACAAGACCCTAAAAGTTGCACCAGAAAATTTCTAAAACTAGCAAATAAATTCAGCAAAGTAGTATATATATATATATATATATATATATATATATATATATATATATATATATATATATATCTCAACACCCCTATATCAAAGGCATTTCTGTATACCAGTGATAAATCCTCAGAAATCTGAAACGAGAAAAAACTACCCCATTTACAATAGGCTCATAAAACATAATATACTTGGGAATAAACTTAAAAGAAGGTGAGAGATCTATGTAATGAAAATTACAGAACCCTACAGAAGGAAGTCAAAGAAGACCTTAGAAAATTGAAAGTTCTATCTTGCTCTTGGATGGGCAGAATTAATATTATCCAAATGACCATACTTCCAAAAGCAATATACATATTTAATGCAATTCCAGTCAAAATTCCAATGGTATTCCTCATAGAAATATAAAAAGCAATCATTAAATACATCTGGAAAAATAAGAGACCCAAAATAACTAAATCAATCCTTAGCAGAAAAAGTGAAGCAGGTGGCAACACTATACCAGACCTTCAACTATACTACAGAGCAATAGTAACAAAAACAACATGGTATTGGCACCAAAATAGACTGGTAGACCAATGGTACAGAATACAGGACACAGAGTCTAACCCACAAAATTACAATTATCTTATATTAGACAAAGGTGCCAAAAAGATTCATTGGATTAAAGATAGCCTTTTTAACAAATGATGCTGGGAAAACTGGAAATCCATATGCAACAAAATAAAATTAAACCCCTATCTCTCTCCATGCACAAAACTCAACTCAAAATGGATCAAGAACTTAGGAATAAAACCAGAGATCCTGCAACTAATAGAAGAAAAAATAGGCCCTAATCTTCATATGTGGAATTAGGCCTCAACTTCCTTAATAAGACTCCTGTGGCACAAGAACTAAAATCAAGAATCAATAGATGGAATGAACTCAAATTAAAAAATTTCTCTCAACAAAAGATCTGTGAGGTGAATAGAGAGTCCACATATTGGGAGCAAGTCTTTACCCCTCTCACAGCAGATATAGCACTCTCCTCTAGGGTAAATAAAGAACTCCAAAAGCTAAACACCAAAAAAATCAAATAACACAATCAATAAATGGGTGAAGGACCTGGATAGACACTTCTCAGAAGATTATGTACAATCAATCAATCAATACATATAAAAATGTTCATCATCACTAGCAATTAGAGAAATGCAAATCAAAACCACTCTAATATTTCATCTCACCTCAGTAAATATGGCAGCTATTATAAAGACAAAGAACAATAAGTGTTGGCATGAATGTGGGGGAAAAGGTACAATTATTTACTGCTGGTGGTACTTAAAATTGGTGTAGCCAATCTGGAAGTCAGTATGGAAAGCAGTATGGGGATTTCTTGAAAAATTGGGAAGGGATCTACCATTTGACCCAGTTATATTCTCCTGGATATATACCCAAAGGATTTAAACACAGCATACTACAGGGACACAGCCACATCAATGTTTATAGCAGCACAATTCACAATAGCTAAATTGTGGAACCAACCTAGATGCCCTTCAATAGATGAATGGATTAAAAAAAATGGCATATATACACAATGAAATTTTACTCAGCAATAAAAGAGAATAAAATCAGCATTTGCAGGTAAATGGATGGAGTGAAAGAAGATAATGCTAAGTGAAGTTAGTCAATCCAAAATAACCAAATGCTGAAGGTTTTCTTTGATATAAGGATGCTGATTCATAGTGGGGTAGGGAGAGGGAGCATGAGAGGAATAGTTGGGCTCTAGATAGGGCAGAGGTTTTGGAGGATAATGGAGGGGGCATGGGACTATAAATGATGGTGGAATGTGATGATCATTAATATCCAAAGCACATATATGAAGACAAAAATTGGTGTGAACATACTTTGTATACAACCAGAGATATGAAAAATTGTGCTATATATGTGTAGTAAGAATTATAATGCTTTCTGCTTTCATATATAAATAAAAAAAATCAAAGCTCTACATCAAACTTAAAGACTGCTTTGTGATGTGTATTTTATGCACATTTATTGGAGTCAATTTTCCTGAAATGATTCTCTATAAAATTATACTATTGTGTCAAATTATATTCATGGAACTTGAGACAATCAATTCCAACAAAATCTCTTTAATCTGACTGCCCAAATTGTAAAAACTAATTCTATTCAAATTAAGATGCCTATGGTTTCCACTTTCTTTTAAGGGTGGGCTACACACTTGCTTGACCAATGACAAAAGTTAATTTCATGGTTTAATCCCTACAGTCTGTTAACATATGGCATATTAGGTATACTTCTCTTGTTAACCTTGTTTGCTATCAAAAGTCTTATTAACTGTATGCCTGAAGCTGAACAAAAAATTGTCTTAATAACTCAGGTTGGTCAAGACTTATAGTTGGGAACTGTTTCAGGCCCTGATCTTGGACCTCCCTGGGGTTCTTGCTCATTGTTCAGCAGGGAAATTCTAACATAGAATTCTATGTTTTGGGACAAAATGCTGTCACAATATTGGCAAGTCCATTTTTGTTGCCTCTTTGACAAGGAGTATTTCTTCTGTAGGTGCAAATTCAGCCTACATGCCAATTTCTAGACTCTTGGTGTCTGGATTCCCATAAGATGATATGTTATGTATCATCTCTGGTCTATCATGATTGTTATATGTAAATTGGCACATGTCCACTATAAAAGCTATTTTTTTACTGTACAATAAAGCAGATGTTGTTCTCTGAAACCGTCTTTGAAGTGGTTTCTCCATGCCCTCAAGCTTCCACAGTCGATGCTGGACAATGGCAGGTCCCTCAGCAATTTTTTTTTTTTATTTTTTTGTTATTTTTTATTTTTGTTTTTACTATGTCAGACTCTCTGTATAGATCTGTTTTCAAAGACTGCCTAATCTTTAGGAAGACTACCAAGAGTTTAGCAAGATAGCTTCAAGTAGAAGTAGCTCTTTCTATTTTGATGACAGACCAAGAAGCAAGTTTTATCCTAGCCATGTACTAGTATGTGATTTTGAAAATAATGTTTAACTCTCTTTGTTATGTGTGACCTCATCCAACAAGGAGGTTCACAGATCAGGGTTGAGGAGAGTGTGGCTTCAGAGTCACTAATCAAGATCTCCAGAGACCAAACACAAAAAAGGTCTGATTTTATTGCACAGTTACCATGTATTTATACTCAGGCAGTAGCTAAGCAGATTACAGGCAGCCACCAATGCAATGTCTGCTAACTTTCCTTGCAGCAACCAATCAATAAGTGGGCCATGGAGCAAGCACACGAACTGCAACATATGGCCTGGGGCTGTGCCTCTCACAAGCCAAGCCTAGCACCAGGGGAGTGGCCTGTCGCTCACATGCCTAGCACAAGGGGAGTGGCCTGCCACTCAGACACTGTTAACACATGCCATGTATGCAGTAATCCATGCACTTTTTCCCTCATCTTCCCACTCTTACTCTGCTGCAAAGATTTCAGCCAGCATTGCTGTTTTTCGTTGTGTTGTCTTCACATGGTTACATAACCATCTCACAACAAGAGAAAATATTATCACTATTATGAACAGTAGGGCCAGGGTAATAGCTTTATAAGGATTAGTTAATTCAGCTATCAGATTTTTCCAATGTTCAGTCAATTCATGGAAGCAAAAAAATGTTTTCAAGATAGACACCTTTGTCTCATTGATTTTGACAATAGTCTTGGTAAGGTTATGCATAGTCATAAAATAGTTAGCATCCCAAGCACCGTTAATATACTAAGAAAAATTGGAGAAGTGTAAGGTTACATTTTCAGATACAGCATATTGGGTGACACAAATAATCTAAAATTTAGGGTCACAAGTGAGCCTTTGCAACATAAACAGAATATCTAGTTTTTCCTGGTAGAGGTCTAGTTCTTGCTTAATGACTGATAGCGGCTTGGGACAATATATTTAGTCATTTTGAATGGCATAGGCTTCTGCCATGGTAGTAGACAAATTGTTTATAGTCTGAGCAATCTAGATGCTCTGAGTTTGTGAAGCAGCAGCAGTGGTTGTGGCAGCAATGGTGGCAACCAGGGCAATAATCCCAGTGATGATAAGTCTAATTGCCTACCATGCCCAGTGTAGTATCTCATTTAGAAGATTCTTCATCTCCATGTCCCATGGACTCCTCCACTCTCCAGACAGGTTCATTGGAAGCCAGACTGCTGGGGACACTCTAAGAATAAATATACATTTAGCGTTCATAGCATGGGTTAGAAAATTTGTTAGCCAGCAGGATATATTGACTGCATAAGGGATCTCTGTCTTAGTGATATTTATGCCATTGGTATCATTGATTATTAGCCTGACAAAGAGTGGTGTAACACAAGCTTGTGAATAGTGGTTACAAGCATAATTTGGCACAAAGACAAATCCATGTATATATAATATATAGTATATTAAGGGTGCTTGGGATGCTAATTATTTTATTACTATGCATAACCTTACCAAGGCAATTGTCAAAATCCATGGTCAGGGTATGGACTCAATATAGACCCATTTATCCAGCTGGCTGCTGTCCATTTGATGGGTCTAGCAGTTAGCAATATTGGTGTGATATCCATCATGCCATACTGATTTCCTGCATACCCATTGGTAATGGCTTGTTCTGCATAGCAGTTACTGAAGTAGCCCATGTGGTTTTTGGGCACATTAGTTACATTCCAGGGGGCTGCACCTGCCCAGGCACATAGATGTTGTTCTTCCCCAGAGAAAGTATGGCAGTAACACATTGATTCTATGGGATGTTATCATTATCAGAGGGGGACGTTCCAAAAAGCATTGTTGGGTACTTTGGTAGCAAGGGTTTTTTGCATTTCCCATGGGGCAGTCTCTGGTTATAGGTAGAATTAACTATAACTCTAAGGTCAGTGAGAGATAATCCAGTATATGACTTGTTATAGTTATCTACAAGAGTTTCATTTGCAAGAGCAAAACAGGGAGGACTGCCTGGATTGTTGTAGGAAGAGATGAAGCAAGGCCCTGAAGATATCATGAAGCAGTTTTATTTGGCTGCAGCCAGGTTCAGAGGGCACAGCTTTTCTGTAATCAATCAATTCTCTGAACCCTGAGTTCAGGTAGTTTCAAATTTTTATACCCAGCATGTAAGGGGAGAGGCTTAGAAGTTCGAAGTCTACAGAGCTTCAGATAAAAGCAGCTTTTTCTCTCAGTGTTTTGGGCAAGTTAAACCTTCAAGGACAACACCTGAAAAGTGGAGAGATTCTTCTTCTCCCCTTTCTTTCCTCCCCCTGCTAGCTGTTACTATAGAGCCCAATTAGTAATTTCTCTTATCTTAAAAATGTAGACATCTCTGTGAAGCCCAGCTCAAGGCCAGAGGCTTTGTTTGCATATTTCTACAAACTACTATATTGGATATGTTTTTGAAAAACTAGTAAGCGGGAGTCCAGCACTTGAAGTGCTGGTATCTTCTTGGCCAGTGGCCAAGTAAACAGGTGACACAAAAATAGAAAGTTTATCTACATTGAACTCTTTTGCTGGCAGTCCTAAAATCAGCCATGGTAAAGATTCTGGAGAAGACCAGTTAAGGTTTTTCTGTGGAGAAAGGGGGTGCAACATCATAATCAAGGTCATAAAATTTAGCTTGTGGGGATGCACCAACATGTTGGCAATGTGCCTTCTTTGTTTGGCCTTTATATTGAAAAGATATACGGAAATGCCCCTGGGGGCATGTTAGGGGCTATTGCCACCTCTGAATAATGGATTACCAATATTCCCAGTGACTTGCATCTTCTTTCAACTGATGGATTCCTAAATTTTGCTTCTTGGGCCTGACCCCTGCCCTCAGTCTGACACTGCAGAAAGGCCCAGTGCTGACTATGCATGAGGCACCTTGGAACATGCAAAGATTAGACTTAGCTCTTGTACTCAGGGAACTTCTAAGTCTTTAAAAAGAAAGTCTGTAAAATGGTTTCCTTCTGTTAAATGGTGCAGGTAACAGTGATCTTGGAATTGGAGTGCTCAAACCTAGTAGACACTATGCCTTCTTCTTACCAACTGATCAACAAAGGATGGCAAGTGCAAACTGTGATGTTGGGAAGAAGGGTGTACCTGAGCTTTGCTCATCCTTCACTCACATTCTTTTCTTCTTAGTGTTCTTTGTGTGGCACAACTTCATCTTTCCTTAGGTGTATGCCCTCTTGTCAAGTCTGTCTTTGAGTTTCATAATTTCCTCTCTTTCTTTAGAGTCAAGAGGTTGTTTTGGCCTTACATGTAGCATCTGTGCTAATTTCAGGTTCCCTCACCTAGATCAGCTCATGTCTCCTCTTGCCTACAGATTACATCAAGGTGGAATTAATGGACCCATGAGATCCCAACCACAGCTCATTTCGTGTAGATTCCCCACCTCCTCTACTGCTCAAGCTTCCAGAAATGCCAAGTAGGAGTTCCCCAAAACTGAAAAGTGGAAGCAATGTAAGCATCCATTGATGGAGGAATGGATAAACATGTTGTCCAAACACACAATGGAATATAATTCATCCCACATTATGTTAAATGTAGTCACACAATCACAAAAGGACACTTACTATGTAATTCTGCTTAGATGATGTATATAGAGACATCAAACCCACAGAAAAAGAAAGCAGGGGACGGGATGATGGGCAATGGGGTGGCAATATTTCATGGGTGCAGAGTTTCTGTTATGAAGATGAAGTCTAGCAACAGATGGTGGTGATAGTGAATGTACTGAGCAATTCTGAATTCTATTTGCACTTAAAAATGGTTAATGTGGGCTGGGATTATGGCTTAGTAATGCTGCCAATGTTTATAGCAGCTCAATTGACAATGACTAAGCTGTGGAAGCATCGTAGATGCCCTTCAATAGATGAAATGATAATGAAACTGTGGTATATATACACAATGGGATATTACTCAGCTTTAAAAGAGAATAAAATCATGGCATTTGTAGGTAAATGGATGGAGCTGGAGAATATTATGCTAAGTGAAGTAAGCCAATTCCAAACAACAACAAAAACCAAAGGCTGAGTGTTCTCTCTGATAACTGAATGCTGATCCATAATGGGGGGGGGAATGGAGGAACTATGATGGGGAAAAGGGGAGGGAGGGATGAAATGGAGCATGCGAAGAGTAAAGATGGTGGAATAAGATGGATATCATTAACCTAGGTACATATATGAATGCGCATATAATGCGTTGTTACATCGGGTACAACCAGAAAAATAAAAAGTTGTGCTGAAATTGTATAGAAGAAACCAACATGCTTTCTCCTTTCTAGCCCAAGACTACAGGCTCCTGGGTCTATCTCTAGCCACAATTGACAGCTGATTTAAAGGAATTCCTGACTGCATCCAACACAACCCCACTGTCAAGATGGTCTAAAAGAAAACATGCAGGTGATTCCTATCACTACAGCCTCTAAGAACTGAGGTGTCTCTTTGCAGAATGCAGAGTGGCTTCACCCCTCCTACAGAACTAGCCTCTAAAGCCTCCTGGGTCATCTGGGCCTTGGGCAATGGGCTGTATGAGAGAAAGCTGATTCTGATACCTGTTGGCAAAGGAGGTGAGAAAAGTGAGTGGCAGGCACCTAGATAGCCTTCATCCTCCATCAAATAGTAAGTACTACCTCAGTGAGGGAGATCCTGGGAACAAGGGAGAAATGCCTTTCTCCCAGCAATTGCTAACACTCAACCCCAAAAGTAATAGCCCAAATGTGGTCTACTGGGTAGCCCTAAGGGGTCTGCCTTTTTGTAGGTTCAAGGTCAAGATAGCCTGCTAGAAAGGCTGAATCTCCTGCCTGGAGAAACTCCTTCCCAATTCCAGGTACTACAATCAAAGCCCTCAGTGAACTGGAGGCCATAGAGGTGGAAGGAAGTGAAATCCTCTAAAATATGGGTATTGAGGTGCTTCAGAAAACAACCAAGGAATGTGGAGTGAGGTGAGGGCCAGGATCAGTTCTCAAAGATCCAGATTTGGAGGCTATTCAACCTCTCTGCACGTTAGATACTGGAGGTACTGACAGAAAGTTGATTAGAATAGCCAAATAAGAAGGGAATCACCCAAGAATTCAACTTTTCTCCCCCTTCAGACTTTCTCCCCACTAGGAAATGGCCTACAAAGTGTTCAGCTGACAGGCAGGAACTTAGGAACACTGGTGATTGCAGGCAGAGAGTTGCTCACGGCTAACTTCACTTGAAGTTGTTTCTTTGTTTCAGAATCTGCTCCTTAGGAAAGGCCTTAAACCAGTCAAAGATACACAGCTGCTCTTCTAAGTGACCTAGAGTAAACTTTGCTCACTATAACTCATTATAATGCTAAATTCTCTGCCCTAAATTAAGTGCATCTGCATTTATTTGGTTTGCTTTGGTTTGGTACTGGGAATAGATGCCAGGGATGGTTTACCACTGAGCTACATTTTATGGTAGAGATATCTCAGAAGAAAAAAAAACCAGAACATGATGTCATCTGTATCATTGTGAGCCCTCCAGAAATCAATCTTGAACGTCCTTGCTACTTTGTAGTATAGAAATAGAATGTCCAATCAGGAATGTCTATTACCTCATATGAAGACAAAGACTAGTATGTAAAAGGAAACTAACTAGAATATATAAGAGATCAATTTCTACACTAAATGTTCAGCCTTCAGATAAGAATCCACTGAGGCTAGATGCACACAAATAAACACTGATTCCTGTTGAATACCCTGGTGTCTCCTGTCTGTGTGAGAATCCCACACAACATTTTATTTTGTTTTGTTTGAGGCAGGCTCTCACTTATCTTATCCTTCTCTTTGCTATATATTTATAATGACCAGCTTTCTTAGAAGTGTTTATATCATGTGAGTAGTGAAAAGAACATCTGAAAAAGATTTCAAAGAAAAAAAGTTGTCTACAAAAACTGACATGAAAACAACTCAATTTATTTTTAGAAACATTACATATCATATACTATTTAAAAACAACTTATCAAAACTGATTTATTCCCATGTTTGCAACTCTTCTCAAATTATTTTTCAAATGTCTAACACAAGAGTTTTTCTATGGAATAATTCAGATAACTTCTGTAGAAATTGTCAGCAAGGCTGAAGATGTAGCTCAGTGGTAGAGAGCTTGCCCAGCATGTACATGGCCCTGAAGTTTAACCCCCAACCCTGAAAGAAAAGGAAAGGGAGAAAGAAGAAAGGAAGGAAGGATAAAGAGAGGGGACAGAAGGGAAGGGAAAGGAATGAGTAATTAAAATTACTCATAATTAAAAGGGCAAGTGGTATAAATATAAATATATGGTGTACCAACTCTTTAAAAAATTTACAGAGCTGTAGACTTTTAGTTACATCAAACTGGGTGATATTATGACTATATAGAATGGCACATAATAAGTTCTGCCTTAGCCTGGCCTAAACCAAATCAATGGGTGGGTGACCTGGAGAGGACTTCTCTGTGGCTTGATTTGGACTGTTTTGAACCTTCGCTGGTTCAGAATTTATAGCATAGTGGAGGGACCAAGACTTCCCTGACAGGCAGTGTAAGTGTGCTAGGCCCCTGAGATCCCATGACCAGGGATGCCCATGCTCATGCCCACAGCCCCTCCCCGCCACTCACTGGTACAAAATGGTCTGCTCCATTGCCTGGTGCAGGTTTTCTCCTGACCAAAGGCCTGAGTGTTCACAGCCTATTTTGGCGTGGCTGGGGATTGTATGGTTGTGGAGGGAATAGCCAAAGTAGCCTTAGCATGATGGGGAGGCAACAGCTGTCTCTCAGCCATACTTGGGGGTGGTCCTGGAAGAAGTAAGTAGGGTTGTGGTCTACCTTGACTGAAGACATGGAAACACACCCTAGTCCTTATGGCTGTCCATGGGAGTTGATGATATGTACAGCTATTGGATTTTTTGTTGTTCTTTTGTTTTTGTGGAGAAGTTATCAGTCTGTGAGAAGCAGGCATTACATGAGAAGATAAAAAAAAAAAAAACTTGCTCTAAAATTTTTTGGACTAATTCAAGAAAAATGTCAATTACTTGAAAATGTTAGCCTTGTTCAAAAAGAGTATGAAGGCGTAAGGATGTCATTTTGGTGAAGGAGTCAGTAAAAGCAGAAAACTTGGAGGCAATATATGAAATCCTGGAGAGGTCCTTATCTAAACTTGAGGATGAAATACTCTTTCTAGAAAATGAGCTAAAAGAAGAGAAAACTAAATATTCTCAACAAGATAAATTGATGGTGGATATATCAAAAAGGATTAAGTCCCTAGAAGATGAATCAAAATCACTTAAATCACAAATACCTGAAGCTAAAACAACCTTGAGAATGTTTCAAATGAATAAAGAAAGAATTACAGTAGCAATAAAAGAGGCTTTGAATGACGTCAGGAAAGTCATAAACAGCTTTTACAAGAAGTTGAAGTATGGAAAGAAAAAGTGAATGGCCTTACTAAACAGAAAATTATATTTGGACACTCTAAAGTACATGCAGAACAAGTTCTAGGAGACAAAAAACATCACATTAATTCTCTGACTGAACACTTACTGCAGATAAAAGATTGGGCTCCTGTGCTTGAAAAAGTCCTAACAGATGATGGTTACTTGGAATTGGATTTGAAGAGTGAATCAGAAATTAGTGCTCACTTAGAAGATCAGCCAAAAGGGTCTTGGAAGACACTGGTTTATGATGCGAAGTTAAAGGCCTATTTTAAAAGCTTAGAAAGAGAAATAAATCAAATTTTTACTTTATTATCTGAAGTAATTGAAACAAAGGAAGACCTGATAGAACATATTAAAAAATCTTAAGACAGAAAAAGCATCTTTGCAAGCAGAAAATACACAGTTTGAAAGTGAGAATCAGAATCTTCAGCAGAAACTTAAAGTCATGATGGAATTATATCAAGAAAATGTAATGAAACTCCAAAGAAAATAGGAGAGAAAAATTACCAGGTAGAACAATAAGAGAAACTTTTCAAAGAGGAAGAAAATTCAGCCATACAACTAAACTGCTGGAGACCAATAGAAAGCGATCAAAAGGACTTGAAGAAGAATTGGAGAGAACCATTTGTTTTTATCAGGGGCACATTATTTACTATGAGAAAAAAGCTCATGGTAATGAGTTGGCAACTAGGAGTGCTGAAAGATACCTCAATAATTTGAGGAAAAAATGCTCACAATATAAAAAAAAAATTAACTGAAATAGAGTTATAATTTAAGCTTGTAGAAAAAGATCCTTCTGTGCTTGATGCTTCAAATACAGCCTTTGGCAAAAAGAATTCTCCAAATGGTCTCTCACCATTGGGTCAACCTTCATGTGAAATAAGACCTTCTCATATGGAAAAGAAGGGTACACTCATACCCTCAACTTTGGTGCCAGTAGGAGGAGAAAGAGGCTCAAGGGGCCCAGAGAATCCTCTGAACCATCCAACTAGCAATGAAAGAAGAGAATCAAACTGTGATAAGTCAACTTATCCTCAGCGAGCACCTTCTGACATACAGCCCCTGGTCCATGGGAACAGGCCCATGTGATAATGATCCTTTCACCAGGCCAACCATATTCTGATCCACATCTTCCTCTGCAAAGGCAAGATGGATGTTATTCTAAATATGGTAGACCGTCTGGATCAGCAGAACTCTGAAGTTCTACTATACTGCCTTTGGATAAAATGGATGGGCCTACATATTCAGAAATGGAATCTAGTAGAAATGATACCAAAGTTGATCTAGGTGATTCCAATGTACCTGATTCACCTCTCCCTGCTGAAAACCAAGCAACTGGCTCTGGCTTTTCTTTCTCATCTTACCCTCCAATCAGAGGTCCATTGTTTTCTGTGGATCCAAGGAGTTGGTTCATGAGAAGAGGACCTTTTCTTCATCCACCTCCTCCAGGAAACACTCATGGAGCACCACAAAAATATATACAGTACATACTTATATGTACTTTACCTAAATAATTGGGCTGTTTTTATAAAAATCAAAATTCCCATGACTAAGAAGAACCCTCTTCTTGATATTTGAGCTGTCATAATTAAAGAAATAGTCTTTTTTATATGACTGATATGGAGAAATATAGTACAAGGGAATGAAACTAATAGGTATATGATTAAGTGTTTTATTTATAAACTTTTTTTTAGTTGTTGATAACCTTTACTTTATTCACTTATTTATACAGAGAATCAAACCCAGTGCCTCACACATGCTAGGCCTAAGTTCTGCCACTGAGCCACAACCTCAGCTCATGATTATATTTTAATAACCACTAACAACAATCTAAAAGAAAATGAGAATATCTCCATTATTAAACAAATACAAGCCAAAAATATATAACCAATAACAATTAGACCTGAATTATTTTCTAATGTTGTATTCATTACAGGGATTCTTTGATTCTATAGTGGTTTTACCAAAGTAGGCACATCATTTACATTTCTTCACCAGGTCACAGTGTATCCTTGTCCCTGAGAACATATGCTATTGTCCATGTCATTGATTGTAGTCATCCTTCTACTCATAAAGTGTTATCTTGTTATGACTTTGATTTGCAATTCCTTAATGATAAATGATAAATGATGACTACTTTTCAAACATAATGATCTTTAGAGAAGTGCATATTCAAGTCTTTGGATATTTTTTATTGGATTTTCTTTGTTGTTTAGTTGTAACAGTTATTTCTATATTTGGGATAACAATCAGTTCTGAGTTATAATCTATGATTTGCAAATATTTTCTTCCATTTTGTGAGTTGTCAATTCAATTTCTTAGTGCATTCTTTGATGCTCAAAAGCTATAATTTTCAATAAAGTTTAATTTACTTATTACTTCTTTTGTTGCATAGCTAGTGCCTTAAATTAGTAAACACTTCTAAATGTAAGGCAAAAATAACGTATTCCTATTTTTCTAGGAGTCTGTAATTTTAATTTTGTATTGAGTTCTGTGATATATTTTGAGGGTGTGTGTGTATGTGTGTGTGTGTGTGTGTGTGTGTGTGTGTGTATGAAGTGATGTAGGGAGTCTGACTTCATTCTTTTCTGTTCTCACATGCCCACTCATTCTTGGTAATGCCTCAGCACATCATAATATTGACCATACACATAAGGGTTTTCTGCAAAAATTCACACATGATTTGCTCTTCAGAATAAGGAGCCATGAAAGCCCCTCAGTGAGAGGTTTGCTCTCTCCATCCTTCCCGGCTCACTGTACAGTGCCCACCTGAAGCTATAGGTACAGCCTGTGCTTCCAGAGGCTGGGCTGTCTCTGGGCCTCATGCCCTGAGGACTCCACTTTCAGTGAGCCCTCATGCCCATTCTTCTGTGTCCATGTGAATAAATGATGCTGGTAAAACTGGATGTGCATATGTAGAAGAATGAAACTAGACCACTGTCTCTAACCCTGCACAAAAGTCAAGTCTAAATGAACCAAAAACTTGGGAATTAGAATAGAAACCTTGCAAATTCTAGAAGAAAACAGAGGGTTAACACTCCATCATGAAGATGCAGGCACCAACTTCCTCTATTTCCATTGGTTGCATTGGTACCACTCCTTTGGGAGGTGAGAGGCACATTTCATTTTCACCCAATGGAGGAGGAAGTCCAGCTTTCTCAATGCAAGCTCATCACTGATAGATTTGGGTGGAGTTCAAACTGCCCACTGAACTTCCACTAGAAACACCCTCAACTGAGGGGTAGAGGTGCCTCATTATAGCTTCACAAGTCCCCAGTGGTGCTGTGCAGTGGGATGGTGTTGTCATTTCTGAGCAGGGATATATTGCTCCCGCCCCACTAGCTGTGTCTGGCAGCAACTCACTGGGAAGGAAAAAGAGCCTTGTTACCTCCAGACAGGGGGAAAGTCCAGATATCCAGATGGTCTCCATTGACACCGGGATTTCATTTTTTGGCTGGCTGAAACCCGGTTCATTTGCTTTATCACTTATACTAATTTCTTTTTTTACCTCCCTTTCAATCCTTATCAGCTACCACCAGATTTCTCAGTCACATCATTTGCCCTGGGGTCAGAAACATCTGGTTTTTGGTCTCCACCCTGATCTTCTCACCTTTCCCTCTTATCAGGTGAGGAAAGCCTGCCAGGGGCTTCACTCTTTTTATCAGGGTAAGGGAAAGAAATTGTTTGAGGCCATACTGGAGGGATCTGTGGGTGTGCCTGGTGAAACTGCAGGTTTTTTAAAATGGAGTTGCTTAGGCTCAGGCCTAAGGCCATCCTATCAGACTCACACACACACACACACACAAAAAAAAAAAAAAAAAAAAAAAAAAAAAAAACAGAGGATTTATTACTAATCTACTTACAATAAAAACAAGTAGAACAGAGCAGAAAAGCAGAGCAGAAGAGGAGGGCAGCAGCCAGTCCTGGGACCCTCCTTCAAATTTCATAGTGGACTGAAGAGCAGGGCAGGGCTACATTCCCAGTCCTTGCCCCTTGTCCAAAGATCTATGTGCACATGCAGCACATCTCCCACAGCTGCAGGCAGTGAGGAGGGTGCAGGCAGGTGGAAAGGGTTCAGCCTGAGCAGCTGAGTCCACTTAGGAGCTCAGGTGGAAGAGATGCCTCCTGGCCCCTGGAGAAGCCACCTTCACTGCCACTTCATGACCCCTGCCTTAGTAGGAGGCACAATAAAAACAAATAATTCCTTTTATCTTATGGCACCTCAGTGGGCTGGCCACTACACACACCTGTAACACCCTGGGGCCACAAGTCCTCCTGCCATTTCCTCATGCTCCCCTGTGTGCTTCTCTTTGTAATGCAAAAATACTTAATCAGAGAGCTGTCCTCTGAACAGGTTTTAAAGGGCAAAAGGCCACATTCTTAACTACATGCACTTAGGGTGCAGATCTCTAGGTCTCACTCACCTGGCATACATGTGCCCATGTAGCTTTGACCAACACCTATTTTTCACCCTCACCCCTGTTGACCACCCTTTATTCTCAGCCTCTGTAAGTTTACATTTTTAGATTGCCCATGTAAGTGAGGTTGTGCCAGATTTCTCTGTGCCTGGCTTATGTAATTCAGCACAGTGTCCTGTAGGATCACTCAAGTTACTGAAAGTGCTGGCACCTCCTTCCTTTTTGGGTTGAATAATATTCCACAGGCCACCTGCCAATTTGCTTATCCATCCACCCATTCACCCACAGGAAATTAAGATGGATTCTGTCCCTTCCTATTGTGAAGGGTGTTGCAGCAATCCCATGAGTACAGTCATCTCTTCCACATGCTGATTTCATTTCTTTTAAATTACACAAAAGAGGTCTTTCTGGGCCATATGGTTGTTCTATTTTTATTCTTCCAAAGAACATTCACACTGTTCTCCATGGTGTTTGCACATATTTTCACATTTGCAAATCCTCTGTACATAATGCATCATGGGTATTGAGGAGGAGGAAGGCAGTGAGCCAGCGAACAATTCCAACCAGAGGAGTTTTTAGGGGAATGGCCATGTGACCTCAGAGCCCACAGAAAATAAGCTCAGTGGCCTTGAAGAGTGGCACTGCCATGCACAAATCTAATGGAAGGTAAGTTCACAGCAGGAGTAGGTTTTGTGCTGGGTCTGCTCGTCCACCTGAAGGTCTGTAAGAGGCTTCACCAAGTTTCTGTTCTCCCCAGTGCTATCAGTCTAAAGCCCTGAAATGGTTTCCTGGAGACATATGAAAAACCTGCCATCAGTTGAATACAGCACCTCCTCCTCTCACCTGCTGCTTCCCAGGCTGGCAGTGACAGCCTCCCCCGTGTCCACGAGTACTGCAGTGGACTTGCTGGTCACCTTGCCACTGTGTGCACTGCCATTTCTGCAGATAAGTGCCTAAGAAGGACTGAGTCCAGAAGACCCAGGCCCCCTCCACTTCCACTCAGGATAAGATTAGAACACATCTAGGCCTGGATAACTCCCTGAGGAAAGTTCTGTTCTTCTGGCTCTAAACCCAGAGGGACATGAGGCTGGAGCTGCTTCCATGAGGGAAGAGCCTGTCTGACCATGGGACACACCCAGCAGAAAGCAAAAATGAAAGTGAAGAGAAATTGTACCCTAATGAGTCCCTAGATGCTACTGGATCTGCAGTCCATTCTTCCCCTGAATACTTCAGCTATACAAAATAGTATTCCTTATTGTTTGTCTAAACTTGTTTTAATTGGATTTTCTGTGATTTGCAAATGGAAGATAACAAAATGATACATTTCATAAACTCAGGACAATCTTTATTGTAATTTTTTTGTTTTGTTTTTCTACTATGTAGACTAGCATTTCTCTCCCAGAAGAAGAAAGGTAGGAAGAAGAAGGGAGAATGAGTATTTGATGGAAAGTTCTAGCTGAGCAGTCAGCCTGAGAAGGGAAGGGCAGACATCAATGATCTTACCATCACCACAAACAATGACTGCCTGCACTCTATTAGGCTTATCTGTCCCTCACATGGCACTCTAATTAAATAACCACCTTTAAAAAACCCAGAACATCTGGTGATCCTCAGATAAAATCAAATGTGTCATGCCTCTTCTTAGTCTTTAGTTATATGTCAACACAAAGCAAGTAAATTTCTGTGACTTTTTACATGCAAAAATAAATTTGTCTATTTAAAGAAAGTACAGGTACTAGCCCCAGAAAGTCAAGCTCCATTGTGATGGTCCATTCAAAAATGAAGAAAAGGAGACACACCCTGGATGACAAAAATCCTGCCAAGAGAAACCTTCCCTCCCAGTACATCACAATCCCATCTTTCTGTCTTTATAAAAACCCTTTGTGTCCCTGAGATCCCCAAGAGGGCACTATGAAGATGACAGCCCCACAATACCCCAGTGTGCTGGACCTTCAGTAAACCTGATTTCTTTCCCACTAATTCACATCTTTTGACTACTGGTTTTCCAGGGATGAGGTGCCTGGACTTGGGTCTGATATCACCTGGAGTCTGCAAGTCTTCTCTATCACTGATGATGACTCCAAATTCTTTTTTTTTAAAAAAACTGCCTGTTACATCATGTCTAAAGGCTCCTGTTTCAACAAATTATTCTATTTTCAGAGTAACCCTTTTTATACAGATAATGGTGTGTGAAGAAACACTGATAATGGAGGGTTTACACCTGTAGCAAATCTGCAGGATGCTAGTGATCAAAAGGTACAGTAAGGCATGGTATTTACTTCCATAAGTTTTCAACAAGCTTACAAAGTGCTCACACGTTTTGTAAAGAGTGTAAAGAATCATGAGCCCACATAACTCTTGATGCACCACCTCCAGGGTGCAGAAGCAGACCATCTTTATCTTCTTGAAACAACAGATCATTATACCAACTAATCTGGAACCTCACACTTCAAAATGAACTCCCAACATTCTTTCAACTCTTAGGAGGAAACTATTTGCCAGCTGTTGTACAAAGGTCAGGTGCCTCCAGTACAAAAGCTTTGTTTTCACCACGTGATCTGAATTAAGGATCTTGGCCAATTCACGTAGTGGTGCTTTAACTATCTCCTAAGCTCTTATATTTTTTATCTAGAAGGCATTGCATGTGCCTAAACTATTATTGAAGTACCCCCTGATTGAGCTCTATTAAATTTAGTGATCATTTGGAAAGTTAATCAGTGGAGAAATTCACAGAAGAGCCCTGTCTAGTTATAAATCTGTTACTCTGAAGCACAATTAAATTATTCCTATGTATAAGGTACAGGAAAGAAGACCCTTTTTACTTACTTTTCCATATGCCTGTCATCTAAGGATTTTGCTTCTCTTATCTGTTCCTGTGTACTTTTATGTATTTTCTCCTTTAATATTTTCTTCTGAAGTAAACAAATACAAGGGAAAATAAAGCAGGCAAAACAAATGGCAGTTTGTATTAATACATTTATATATATGTATCAATTTAAATGAGAATCCAGGCTTACTTCTCACTGAGTTTTTTGAGCTTCTTCAATGATTGTTCTAACACGTTTCAGCAACATCTGTCAACTTTTGAATGAATCAATTTGTTATTTTATACGATCATTAGCAGAGCTTCTCCCCCTACTTTACCCACCCAAATTTCTGTGTTTAGAAAATCTGTGATGAATGCTAAACAATATTTTAAATCATCAACATCTAACACTGGCAAAGAGGACATAATGTTAAACCATCATATTATCTTGACTGATGGGTTTTAATAAGAATTTCTTATTATGTCTATTCAAACAAACTGAATTTATTAGGTTGTTGGGCCTGTAACTGCAGATTGCCTCAGGGAAAACACAAATAACAGAGGAGAACTAGGTTTCTATCTGTAATCTATGACTTACTGACACTGGGATTTGGTTAAAGGGCCTACATTTTGTGAACCTACATTCATGATTTTAAATAGTATTATCACTGCCTTTATCTCTTGAATGTATTATGGCTCTTTAAATGAGCATGACACACATGTACGTTATATTTTGGTTTCCATTTTTCACTTATCATTGAATTGCTTCAAGAGTTACATGAGTTTCCCATCTATAAATCTTCTTCACAGAAAAGAAAACAATCAAGAATGTGACAAGAACTTACAATGGGAGAAAAATTGTTGCATCTGCACATCAGGTTTAGCATTCATTTCCAGGATATATAAAGAAATCACAAAACTTAACACAGTACAAACAAGTATTCCAATCACCAAATGGGCAAAGGAAATGAACAGGCACATCATAAAAAAATGCAAATGGCCAACAAATATATGAAATAAATGTTCAACATGACTACAAATTAGAGAAATGCAAATTAAAACTACACTGTCATTCCATCTCACTCCAGTTGGAATGGCAATCATCAAGAGTACAAGTAATAGAACATGTTGACAAGGATGTGAGAAAAGTTGATTAAAGTAGACAAAGGGGAATAAAAGGAAGGTGGGGAAATGGGAATAGAAAAGACAGAATGAATCAAACATAACTTTCCTATGTTCATCTATGAATATACAAACAGTGAAACCCCATATCATATACAACCATAAGAATAGGATCCTTATTAGAATAAGTTATATGCTATATTCTATGTATATATAATATTTCAGAATTCACTCTTCTGTCATTTATATATCTAAAAATAGTGAAGAAAATTAATTTAAAAATTTCATACTATAAATCTGTATAGGATGTTCAATGAAATTCTAGTAATCTAAATTTAGAAGAGTAACATTGTAACTTTGGGGATACATGATGAGTAAATTTGAGCAATTTGATTTTATGCATCAATTCCTGCTCTAAGGTTCTCAAAGAGGCAGCTACTAAAAAGATTTGGAGTCTTTTGTAGTACTCTAGGACCACTTCTGGGAAGCAGTATCATGTCGAAAGAGATGCAGGGAGTACAGAATTATTCTTTCAAGGGACAGGTGGACCCATGCTACAGCTACACTGTGACTACAATCTTGTGGGTTCCATGTGCTTCTAGCTGGACCACAACATTACTGAGTTTCATATCCTAGTTTGTTCGGTGTTAGTGATGCCTGTGTGTACTTCACAGTGCTGCCATGAGAAATACAGGAAATAGCGCACATTTAGCTCAGTACCTGCTCTGGGTTGAATTGTCATGTCCTTCCCAGCACATCAGCTTATTACATCATCTGAAAATGAGGTTTTTGTGCATGAAAATGTTATATGAGGCCATAGTCAATTAGAGTGGGCTATAATCTGATGACTCATCACCTTAGAAGAGGAAAATTTGGACTAGTATACCTATGCAGAGAGAACACCATGTGATGATGGTGACCGAAAAAGGAGAGATGAGTGCACATGTGAAAGTATGCCAAGTATTCCCCACAACCACTGAAAGCTAGAGGAATCAAGGAAAAATTTCCCCTAGACCTTTCAGAGCATATACCTTATAATAATTCAATTTGGACTCCTAGACTCCACAACTGTGTTACAGTAGCTTGATTTTTTTTCCAGTGGATTACTTTTGAATTTCATTTTTTTAAATTACATTAGTTTTTTAATCTTTTTTTTTCTTTTTTTTCTTTTTTTATTATTAGTTGTTCAAAACATTACAAAGTTATTGACATATCATATTTCATACACTTGATTCAAGCAGATTATGAACTCCCATTTTCACCCCATACATATTGCAGATTCTTTAAGACACCCAGTAAGTATTATTTTTCAGAATAAGGCCCATATGTTTGGCTCCTCCTTAACACTCAGTAGAGGGGTTAGTCCCAGACTGGTAGCTTCCTGTCATCAAAGGGAAAAAGAGGAATTCCACATGGTCAGCAACATCCTGTGTCCACAAAGATCTGGATAAAATATCATGAAAACTCAGTATGGAATTCTAAGAGTAAATGATATTCTGAAATTCATATGGAAATCAACAATCCAAAAGATGAGATTCTAAAAACTAATATGTAGAGATCTGACATGGCAGTGGGCCGGAGAGATCAAGTCTCTGACCTCTTCAGCTGCGCGGGCATAGGGAGTCGTAAACCGTCTAAATGCTGTTTGCTCAGGATCACTAGGCAATGCTGAGCTGACGTGGATCTGGGGCCAACAGTCTGGGCCTCTCAGAACACACACCAAGCCCAGATCGGCTGAATTCAAGCTCCTGTTCACCTGCATCTCGCAGACAAACTGCTGTGACTCAGCAGTAAACGATCCCGCTGAAACGACTGGTCGGCCCTTCTGAACCTGCAGAGGTTAATACCAACCGAGCCTTCATAGGCAGTGGCCACAGGATTGAGATGGGGCTTGGGAAAGCCAGTCAGGACCCACCCATTGCATTGGTCACCCGGCAAAGGGAATGAACTGTTGCCATTTGCATGGGATACTACCATGGCAAAGAACTGACATCACCAGAATGTGGTGGAGGAGATAACTTCATTGACACCGGCGGCAACAGGTGTGTAACCCCCTCACCCTCCCTCTTCACACAGCAGGGAAAACTTAAGGGCCCCTCCCAGCTCTCTGGTAAGTGCAATAGCCAGACCGAGGGAATCAGGAGTGGTGTGGGACCCGTGGCTTGGAACCCCTGGCTACAACTGAGGTCTCTTGCACCAGCTACCAGGGGCGTGGCTACTGGAGGGCAAGCAAAATTTGCTGAGGGTTCTCAGCCCCAAGCTCCACAAACTTAGGGTCTGAGGGAATTGCAAACAGGGAGAGTGTGCCCAGTCGTTCGAGAAAATAGGGCTCCCAGGAGCAGCAGACCTGGCGTGTAGCCAGTATTGTGGTGAGCGTCACCGGTGAGCGGGGCCTGGCTTGAGGAAAAGTGGGGAAGTGACTAGACACAAGAGAAGGCCCTAGGCACTCAGGATTGGAGACGCGCCCAGTCTGGGAGGAGGAGCTGCTGCACAGTGATTGGTTCCTGTGTATTGAGAGGAGAAGCTTGGCCGGGTGGGCACAGCTCCACCTACTGGAAAGAAGTTAATCAAACTCTAAGACTGCATTTATTAATTTTTTTATTATGTGTTTTTTTTTTTATTTTCATTTTTTGATTTTTTAAATTTTTAAAATTTTTTTTATTATTTTTAATTTTAATTTTTTTATATTATTTTTAAATTTTGTTTCTTTTTTCTTTTCTATTTTTTCTTTTGTCTTTTCATTTCTTTTCAATTTCCTTATTCCCCCTTCCTTGAATTCTACCTGCTTACTCTCATTCTCTTTAGTGACTTCTTCCCTTCCCTACTAATACTTTTCCTCCCAAGCATCAAATAAATTTATAGGAGTAAACAGTAACTCAGTAGTCAAACAGGACAAGAAGTAACATGAGCAGCATGAAAAAACAAGGAAGAAAAGGAGTACAAACAACGCAGGACAGCCTAAATATTCAGAAGGACCTACAGGCATCAGAAAAATGATCAAATAAAGAACTCAAGGAATATATTAGACAGATGGAATGGAACCTTAAAGAGGATATAAGAAAGCAAATTCAAACAGTGAAAGAACACATTGAAAATGAATTACATAAACAGATAAAAGAAGCAAATAAGCATCTTTATCAGGAGATAGAGATTATTAAAAAAATCAAACAATAATTCTAGAAATGAAGGAAACTATAAACCAAATTAAAAACTCAAATGAGAGTATCACTAACAGAGTGGAGCAAGTAGAAACCAGAATGTCAGATAATGAAGACAAAATATATCATCTTGAAAAGAGTCTAGCCAACTCAGAAAGGCTGGTAAAAAATCACGAGGAAAACATCCAAGAGATATGGGATAACATAAAAAAAACAAACTTAAGAGTCATTGGGATAGAGGAAGGTATAGAGGTTCAAACCAAGGGAATGAGCAACCTTCTGAATGAAATCATTATAGAAAACTTTCCAGAAATAAAAAAGGAAATGGATATACAAATTGTAGAAGCATACAGGACACTGAGCATACAAAATCACAGTAGACCAATGCCAAGACACATTTTTATGAAGATATCCAATATACAGAACAAAGAGAAAATATTAAAAGCTACAAAAGAAAGGAGGCAGATTACATTCAGGGGTAAACCAATAAGGTTAACAACAGATTTTTCATCACAGACGCTGAAAGCAAGAAGATCCTGGAACAATGTATTTCAAACACTGAAAGACAATGGATGCCAACCAAGAATTTTGTTTCCAGCAAAACTAAGCTTCAGGTATGACAACGAAATAAAAATCTTTCATGATAAACAAAAGTTAAAAGAATTTGCAGCCAGGAAACCAGCATTGCAAAGCATATTGAGCAAAACACTACACGAGGAAGAAATGAAAAATAATAACCAAAACCAACAGTGGGAAGTGCCTCAGTAAAGACAGAGGGCAGGGGGAAAGCTAATCATGGAGAAACAAACTAAATTAAAAAAAGATAAATAATCAAACATGGCTGGAAGTGCAAACCATATATCAATAGTAACTCTAAACGTTAATGGCTTAAACTCTCCAATAAAGAGACATAGGCTGGTAACATGGATTAAAAAAACAAATCCAACAATATGCTGCCTCCAGGAGACACATCTGATTGGAAAAGACATACACAGGCTGAAGGTGAAAGGTTGGGAAAAAATATACCACACACATGGTCCTCATAAGCAAGCAGGGATGGCCAACCTCATATCGAAAAAAATTGACTTCAAGACTAAGCTAATCAAAAGGCATAAGGAAGGACATTATATACTGTTAAAAGGAACCATTCACCAATAAGACATAACAATTATCAATATTTATGCACCAAATAATGGTGCTGCGACATTCATAAAACAAACTCTCCTCAAGTTCAAGAATCAAATAGACCACAACACAATAATGATGGGTGACTTCAACACACCTCTTTTACCATTGGACAGATCCTCCAAACAAAAGTTGAATAAAGAAACTATAGAACTCAATATCACAATCAATAACCTAGACTTAACTTACATATATAGAATATATCAAATATCATCAAGTGTATATACTTTTTTCTCAGCAGCACATGGATCCTTCTCAAAAATATACCATATATTACGCCATAGGGCAACTCTCAGTAAATATAAAGGGGTGGAGATAATACCATGCATTTTATCTGATCATAATGGAATGAAACTGGAAATCAATGATAAAAGAAGGAAGGAAAAATCCTACATCACATGGAAAATGAACAATATGTTACTGAATGATCAATGGGTTACAGAAGACATAAAGGAGGAAATCAAAAAAATTCTTAGAGATAAATGAAAATACAGACACAACATATCGGAATCTATGGGAAACAATGAAAGCAGTGTTAAGAGGGAAATTCATCGCCTGGAGGTCATTCCTCAAAAAAAGAAAACAAAAAACAAAAAAATGAGCTCACACTTCATCTCAATACCCTAGAAAAGGAAGAGCAAAACAACAGCAAATGTAGCAGAAGGCAAGACATAATTAAAATCAGAGCGGAAATCAACGAAATTGAAACAAAAGAAACTATTGAAAAAATTAACAAAACTAAAAGTTGGTTCTTTGAAAATATAAATAAGATTGACAGATCCTTAGCCATTCTAACGAAGAGAAGAAGAGAGAGAACTCAAATTACTAACATACGGAATGAAAAAGGCAACATCACAACAGATACTACAGAAATACAGAAGATAATTAGGAATTATTTTGAAAACCTATATTCCAATAAAATAGAAGATAGTGAAGACATCGATGAATTTCTTAAGTCATATGATTTGCCCAGACTGAGTCAGGAGGATACACATAATTTGAACAGACCAATATCAATGGATGAAATAGAAGAAGCAATCAAAAGACTACCAACCAAGAAAAGCCCAGGACCAGATGGGTATACGGCGGAGTTTTATAAAACCTTTAAAGAAGAATTAATACCAATACTTTTGAAGTTATTTCAGGAAATAGAAAAAGAGGGAGCTCTACCAAATTCATTCTATGAGGCCAACATCACCCTGATTCCGAAACCAGACAAAGACACCTCAAAGAAAGAAAACTACAGACCAATATCTCTAATGAACCTAGATGCAAAAATCCTCAATAAAATTCTGGCAAATCAGATACAAAAACACATCAAAAAAATGTGCACTATGATCAAGTAGGATTCATCCCTGAGATGCAAGAATGGTTCAATATACGGAAATCCATAAATGTTATTCACCACATCAACAGACTTAAAGATAAGAACCATATGATCATCTCGATAGATGCAGAAAAAGCATTCGACAAAGTACAGCATCCCTTTATGTTCAAAACATTAGAAAAACTAGGGATAACAGAAACTTACCTCAACATTGTAAAAGCTATCTATGTTAAGCCTCAGGCTAGCATCATTCTGAATGGAGAAAAATTGAAGGCATTCCCTCTAAAATGTGTAACAAGACAGGGATGCCCTCTATCACCACTTCTATTCAATATAGTTCTTAAAACACTGGCCAGAGCAATTAGACAGATGAAAGAAATTAAAGGCATAAAAATAGGAAAAGAAGAACTTAAATTATCACTATTTGCGGAAGACATGATTCTATACATGGAAGACCCAAAAGGGTCTACAAAAAAATTACTAGAACTAATAAATGAATTCAGCAAAGTGGCAGGATAAATCAACACGCATAAATCAAAGGCATTTCTGTATATTAGCAACAAAATTTCTGAAACGGAAATGAAGAAAAACACCCCATTCACAATATCCTCAAAAAAAAAAAATAAAATAATTCGGAATCAACCTAACAAAAGAGGTGAAAGATTTATACAATGAAAACTACAGAACCCTAAAGAGAGAAATAGAAGAAGATCTTAGAAGATGGAAAAATATACCCTGTTCATGGATAGGCAGAACTAACATCATCAAAATGGTGATATTACCAAAAGTTCTCTATAGGTTTAATGCAATGCCAATCAAAATCCCAACGGCATTTCTTGTAGAAATAGATGAAGCAATCATGAAATTCATATGGAAAAATAAAAGACCCAGAATAGCAAAGACAACTATAAGCAGGAAGTGTGAATCAGGCAGCATAGCGAATCCACATTTCAAACTATACTACAGAGCAATAGTAACAAAAACAGCATGGTACTGGTACCAAAACAGGCGGGTGGAACAATGGTACAGAATAGAGGACACAGAGACTAATCCACAAAGTTTCAACTATCTTATATTTGATAAAGGGGCTAAAAGAATGCAATGGAGGAAGGATAGCATCTTCAACAAATGGTGTTGGGAAAACTGGAAATCCATATGCAACAAAATGAAATTGAATCCCCTCCTCTCGCCATGCACAAAAGTTAACTCAAAATGGATCAAGGAGCTTGATATTCAATCAGAGACTCTGCATCTGATAGAAGAAAAAGTTGCCTCCGATCTACATATTGTGGTGTCGAGCTCCAAATTCCTTAATAGGGCACCCATAGCATAAGAGTTAATAACAAGAATCAACAAATGGGACTTACTTAAACTAAAAAGTTTTTTTCTCAGCAAGAGAAACAATAAGAGAGGTAAATAGGGAGCCTACATCATGGGAACAAATTTTTACTCCTCACACTTCAGATAGAGCCCTAATATCCAGAGTACACAAAGAACTCAAAAAAATTAGACAATAAGAGAACAAATAACCCAATCAACAAATGGGCCAAGGACCTGATCCGACACTTCTCAGAGGAGGACATACAATCAATCAACAAATACATGAAAAAATGCTCACCATCACTAGCAGTCAGAGGAATGCAAATCAAAACCACCCTAAGATATCATCTCACTCCAGTAAGATTGGCAGCCATTATGAAGTCAAACAACAACAAGTGCTGGAGAGGAAGTGGGGAAAAGGGTACTCTTCTACATTGCTGGTGGGACTGCAAACTGGTGTGGCCAATTTGGAAAGCAGTATGGAGATTCCTGGGAAAGCTGGGAATGGAACCACCATTTGACCCAGCTATTGCCCTTCTCGGACTATTCCCTGAAGACCTTAAAAGAGCATACTACAGGGATACTGCTACATGGATGTTCATAGCAGCACAATTCACAATCGCTAGACTGTGGAACCAACCCAGATGCCCTTCAATAGATGAATGGATAAAAAAATATGGCATTTATACACAATGGAGTATTATACAGCACTAAAAAATGACAAAATCAAGGAATTTGCAGGGAAATGGATGGCATCAGAGCAGATTATGCTAAGTGAAGCTAGCCAATCCCTAAAAAAGAAATGCCAAATGTCTTCTTTGATATAATAGAGCAACTAAGGACAGAGCAGGGAGGAAGAACAGGAGGAAAAGATTAATATTAAACAGAGACATGAGGTGGGAGGGAAAGGGAGAGAAAAGGGAAATTGCATGGAAATGGAAGGAGACCCTCAGTGTTATACAAAATTACATATAAGAGGTTGTGAGGGGAATGGGGAAAAACAAGGAGAGAAATTAATTACAGTAGATGGGTAGAGAGAGAAGATGGGTGGGGAGGGGAGGGGGGATAATAGAGGATAGGAAAGGTAGCAAAATACAATAGATACTAATATGGCATTATGTAAAAATGTGGATGTGTAACCAATGTGATTCTGCAATCTGTATACGGGGTAAAAATGGGAGTTCATAATCCACTTGAATCTAATGTATGAAATATGACATGTCAAGAGCTTTGTAATGTTTTGAACTACCAATAAAAAATAAATAAATAAATAAATTTTAAAAATAAATAAATAAATAACAAAAAAATGCACATTCATCATTTCTAGCAACATAAAAATAAATAATATCACAAGAAAAATGTATATAATAAAATAATATGTATTTTTTAGCCTCTGGAAAAAAAATAAAAATAAAAACTAATATGTAGACAGTTGTTGAAATACAGAGGTAGGGTTTGCAGTCTTCAGGGAAAGATCTGCAAATGAGAAAGGTCCATGAGAATGGAGGATCCCAAGTGCCCCATTTTATCATGGACATATGCAGGTGTAATCTAAGTAGAAGCTACAGGTAGGGCACTGGGAAAAGAGGTAGGGAAAGAAGGTGAAGACTGCACCCAAATAGGACCTTATGTCACCTTCATTGTCCCTGAAATTTCTATACAAGGACCATCAGTTCCAAGTGTTTAGACCAGGAACACTAGCAAACCCTGGGGGCTTATAAGAAATACAGAAGCTCAGGCCCACCCCAGGCGCCTGAGTCAGACACTCAGAGTTGAGGCCCAGAAGTCTGAGTTTGAGTGAGCTCTCCAAGTGACTGTCATGCACCCTTTTTGAGATACACTGTTCTAGTCTTGAACAGATGGCCTGGGGTGGAAGCATCAATTTTATTCTCCATGAAGACACCTGGGTATTGCAGAACCATACCAATAACTTTTCTCTTCCAAGCTCCTGACCCTTCACCCTAGTCTCTCTTAAAATCAAATATTCAAAAGAATATGTGGAGATTATATATATATATATATATATATATATATATATATATATATATATATATATATATATATACATATACACACACACACACACACACACACACAATGGAAAATTACTCAGCCTTAAAGAAAAGTCAAATTAAGGCATTTGCCAGTAAATTGATGGAACTAAGGACTGTCAAGCTAAGAAAAATTTGTGAGTCCCAAGAAACAAAGGACAAATATTTTCTTTTATATGTGGATGCTAATACACAATAAGGATTGGGGAGGGAAAAACAGAGGTTTATTGGAGTGTATAAAGGGGAATGAAGATAAGGGAACAGCATGAGAATAGGAAAGATATTAGAATGAATTGGACATAACTTTCTTATGTTTATATATGAATACATGACCTGTGAAATTCCATACCTTGTACAACCACATAAATGAGACCTAATTAGAATAAGGTATATTCCATGTATGTATAATATCTCCAATTATACTCTGCTGTCACATATATCTAAGAAGAAGAAATAAAAAGGAGTAAAAGGACCTCGAAGAGGGAAAGAAAGAGGAAAGGGAAACACTGTGGAATGATATTGCTTATTTTTATAATAGATTTATATGTGAATGTATAACAATAAATCTCATTGCTCTGTAAAACTATAATGCATTAACAAAAATATGGAAAAGATTAAAAAGTGGATAGTGGCATATGAACCTAATTGGCAAATCATAACTTGGTTGAATTCCCAATAGCAAAAAAAAATTAATTACATATATAGGTATATATACATATGCATACACACACACACACACACATACAAAAGTTACTGTAAAAACACATTTAAGTATAAAAATCCCATGAGATAACCAATAGATTCAGAAAAGCCTGTTCACAACACTCAGCACTCATTCATATTTAAAACACCAGAGGAACTCGTGATAGAAGGACATTTCTTTAAAATTGTAAAAGCTGTATGTGAGAAACCAAATGTCAACATCAAACTGAATTTAAAAAGTTGATTTTTTTTTCTAAAAATAAAAACAAAACAAGGAAGTAAACTTTTACCACTCCTTGAATCCCTTGCTAGAGCAAACAGGCAAGAGAAGAAATCTAATGGCATACACATAGGAAAGAAGAAGTTCTGTTGCCTCTGTGTACTGATGACATGAACATTTTACTCAAATGATTTAAAATGCTCCATCAGAAAATTTATAGTGCTGATAACAAATCTACTAAAGGAGATGATACAAGAACATAATACATAAATGAATCACATTCCTATATTGCAAAAACAAACCTGCTTCAAAACAATTGGGGAGAATATTTTATTCACAAAACCCTAAAAAATAAATACTTGGTAAAATATCTAACCTAGGATATAAAAATCTTCAACAATGAAAATTATAAAATGGTGAATAGAAACAAGTTGAAGACAACCTTTAGAAGTGGAAATACTTCTAATGTTCTTGAATAAACAAAATTAGTATTATCTAAATGATCATACTACCTTAACCAGTGAACAGACTCAAAAACAATCCCAATCAAAATATTAATGAGATCCTTCACAACACACAGACAAAACACATTTCTCAAATTCTTTTTGACCCAGAAGTGAAATAGAATAGCCAAATGTATTCTGAACCAGAAGAGTGATGCTGAGAGCTTCACAGTACCAGATATCCAATTATGTCACAGAGCTTTATAAGAAAACAGATTTATGTTGGCACCAAAACATACCTGAAGACCAATGGAATAGAAAATACAGAGAGATCCACAAAGATACAGTGCCTGATTTGCAACAAAGGGGCCAAAAATATATGTTGGAAAAAACAGAAACTTTTTTTTACAAGTGCTGCTATAAAAACTGGATATTCATATGTAGAAAAACATAAAACTTTATCTGTCTCACCCTGCAAAAAAGCCAACTCCAAGGGGATCAAAGACCTAGGAATTAAATCAGAAACTCTACAGTTGCTTAAAGAAAATGTAGGCCCAACACTCCAACTTATTGACAAAATAATCAACTTCCTTAACAAGACTTCTAAAGCACAAGAAATAAAACTAAGAGTAAATAAGTGAAATAAAATCAAATTTCAAAACTTCTGCACAACAAAGGAAACAAGAATGTAAACAGAGAGCCTACAATATGAGAAAATATTTTTCAACTGAATCTCAGAAAATTAATGTACAGAATTAAAAAAGATTTAAAAAATGAAACCCCCAATTACTAATTGGGCACAAAATCTATACAAGACATTACTTAAAAGAAGACATACAAGTGGCATATATATGTTCAACATCTCTAGGAATCAGGGAAATGCAAATCAAAACTACAAGGAAGACAAAGTCTGTTATTATTGTGTCCTCACTCTTTCCCTATACTTCAATAAAACTATTAGATTCAGAAAGAACTACATGGAGATTTTATCTCACTCCACTCAAAATATCAATTATCAAGAGTAATGTGGGGGATCCACATATCAGAGAGAACATTTAGGTGGAAAGGAAGAATAAAGCTTATTGGATTAGGATAAAGGGAAAGGAGGAAATAGGAATAGGAAAACAGTACAATGAAAAAAAAAAATAACTTTCCTGTGTTCTTATATGAATGCACAACCTGTGTAACTCCACAGTATATATAGCACAAGAATGGAAAGTTATAGTCCATGTATATATAATATGTCAAAATACATTTTGCTGAAAAGAATTTTTTTAAAGAATAATATGTGGGGAAATTTACACTAATGCAGTGTTGATAGGACTGCAAATTAGTACAGCCATCCTATAAAGCTGTATGGATATCCCTTTCAAAATTTGGAATACAACCACCATCTGACCTGGTTGTCCCATTCCTTGGTAAATATCCAAATATCTGAAATTGGCATATTATAGAAACACAGGTACATCAGTGCTTATAGCAACACAATTCATAATAACCTAACTACAGCACCAGCTAACATACTCATCAACAGACTAATGAATAAAGAATACTTGGTGTATATACACAATAAAGTTTTACTTAGTCATTAAGAATTAAATGATGGAACTAGGTGGAAAATTGATGAAATGATAACACAATTCTAAGTGAAATAAGCCACACTCAGAAAGCCAAGGGTCGAATGTTTCCCCTCATATGTGAATACTTGACCACATAATGAAAAAGGGGAGAATCCAATACAAATAGCAGAGATATCTGTGGAAGGGGTTATAGGGAAGGCAGGGAGGACAAACAGAGGGATGAACAGTAGAATGAAACAAACCAAACTCTCTCTGTAAATCTATGAATAAAGCAGGGTGAATTTAAATGTTTTGTATGTCTATAATGCACTAATTTAAAAATTTACAAATGAATAGAAGATACACCAAGAAGCCAGACTCATTGTTCTCCCTTTCACTCTTCCTCTATTTTTTCTTTTACTTTTATTTCTTCTCTTCCTCCTCATAAACAATGCACCCTATGTTGTCTATAGATCAGCCCTATTTTGAAATTGCAAATCTTTGTCTTCCTGATATCTTCTTCTTCTTTCCTCTTAATTACCACTATTTTTAACTTCTCTTACCACTGGTTAGTTTGTAAAATGTCAGACCCCACCACTAATTCTCTAGAAGCAGTTAAAACACTGGAATTCATAGGTAATACCAATTGTTTGAGATTACGATGGACAAAATTCATGATTAACTACTATCTTTACTGATAGAAATTGTTTAACCTATAATTTCTGTTTATGGTGTCAATCAACATTGTAGATGTCATAATAGGAACTAAGTACTTAATTTAATCCTATGTGTTATATGCATAGGTTTTTGCAGTTATTTGACTCCCCCTAATCTCTGAGGCACTGGAAACCTACAGGATAAAATCTGGTAGAGTAAAAACCCCACTGCTTCAGATCCATTTGTAGAGATGGGTAGACACTTAAACAATAAAAAAAGAGAGATAAAAACTTCCAAAACAAAAGAGAATAATTTAACAATAGACTCCACTGATACTACAGTACAGGAAATATCAAGGAATGAATTCAGAAAATTCATAGACAAGATGATCTAAGAGGTAAAAAAATGATATAAGGATTGGAATCAGAGAGAAAATATAAGAAGTGAAAGGTCATGTCAAGAAGGAAATACAGATTTTGAGGAAGAATCAATTGGAAATTCTTGTAATTGAAGAATCAATAAACCAAATTAAAAATTCAATAGAAAGCATAACCAACAGACTAGGTCATTTGAAAAATATATATTGAGATAACCAAGGCAATAAAAATAATCTTGGCAAGAGAAAATATGTTAAGAGAATATGAGCAGAATTTCAAAAAATATGGGGTAGTACTAAAAGGTCAAATCTAGGATTTATAGGAGCTCTAAAGTACAAATTAAAGAAATGCAATATATTTTCTATGTGATAATAAGAGAAAAATTCTCAAGTTTTAAAAATTAAATGGAAAATCAAATACAGGAGACATACAGGACTTCAAATATACAAAATTATAACAAACCCATTCCAAGGCACATGATTGTAAAAATGCCTAACCTTGGGGCTGGGGCTCTAACCCAGTGGTAGAGTGCCTGCCTCACACATTTGAGAAACTGGGTTCAATTCTCAGGACCATATAGAAATAAATAAATAAGGATATTGTGTCCATGTAAAACTGAATATAATAATAATATATATATATATATTATATTATATTATATTATATTATATTATATTATATTATATTATATTATATTATATTATATTATATTATATATATTATATATACACACACACAAACATATATATGTGAATATTATATATATATATATATATATATATATGTGTGTGTGTGTGTGTGTGTGTGTGTGTGTGTGTATAGTTTAGATTAGGCATTTGGCATATATATGCCAAATGCCTAATCTACAAAAAAAACCTCAGAATTTTAAAAGCAGCTAGAAAAAATGACTGGTCATATTTAGAAGTAAACAAAAATGATTTCAGCTGATTTTTCAAGCTAGATGCTTAAAAACCAGGAGAGCTTGAAATAATATATACAAAACTCTGAAAGATAATGGATGCTATCAAAATTAATTTTTAAAAATAATTAAGAAATTTTTTTAGAAATGTTATCTCACTATTCAACTAAGTGAATCAATTTTCTTAAACAAATCTGTTAATTACTTTCTATTTGTCTCACAACTAAAGAAGTTTTAGAAATACAAGGTAAACTAAGACAATGTCCAAACTTTCAGGAATATGCAGATGTGAGAACAGGTACTTTTTGCCAAATCTGTAAATAATGTGTGACTAAATGGTATAGTTAGTTTTAACCCAAATTTTCCAAGAGCTGCACAAGGCCAGTTGCCAGTTGGGAACTGGTAATTGCTGCTAGTATAGGTTCACATATTCAAAAGAAAGTACTTAGCACTTACCCTGATACTGACTTCTGTAGTGTTACCACTGAATTCTATTCTAAAACCTTTTGCTGAGCAATAATATGTCTCCTATAGAAATATTGTAGTAAGTTTGTTTAGAACATATTTTTATCATGTTAAGATATATGTATAAACAAATTTAAACTTTATAAATATAGTGTTCTGAATTAGTCAATTTTCATTTAGCTGAATAATCTTTTTTATACTTGAAAAAAGTATTTAACACTAGCATCAGTATATAAGAACATCCCCTAGCTAATTGTTGGTAATAGCTTCAATCATATAACAAAATCATATCTCTCCAGAATAGACTTGAGGGTGGGGTATGTGACTTAGTTTGTAGAGCATTTACTAAGCATGAAACGCATGTTCAATTCCCACCAGCACGTGTATCAAAGAATAAAATCTAAAACTAAATATTTTATATAGATATTGTAAATACCAGATAAATTTAAAAATAAGACATATAAACATACATGATAGCAGGAATGCATCTATTAAACAAAATATGAAGAAGACAACACTAAAAGTAATAGAGGCAAGTTAGGTATTGTACTATATTTAAATAAAAATAAAAAATGTTAACTTGCCATTGAAATTTGTAATTGGAAAAATGTTTATATTCCTAAATTTTGAAATATATTTCTGATTTTACTGTGCTTTTTTAGACAACTTTAAACAGGTTTTTTCCTACGTGAGAAATATGTATTTTTACAGTTAAAATCACATATCATCTAGAAATTTAAAAGAACACAATTTGCTTATCAACATAGTCCTAAACATAGTCCTATAGATTTTTTAATGAAAAAACAGACATTATGGTTCATGTTATCAATATTTATTTTGCAATTTTACTCCCTGCATCATTCTAATTTTTTTAAGGAATTAGAAAAACAACTCCTAACTTCATGGGATTTAATAAACTAAAATTACATGTTAGCATCGAATGAATTTTCGAATAAAATTCTTGTTAACATTAAAAATTATTTTATTATTCCCTTGTTAGAACTTTTTAGACAAAATAAGTATTTTTCCTCTCTGCTTAATGTAAAATATTTTGCAACTTTCTTGTTCCACGTTTTCAACAATATTGTTTGTGTATCTTCTATCTTTGCATAGTATTAATATAATCTTTATGCAAATTCATTTCTTTTTCATCTAAAATAAACAAATAAGGAGACTTGAATAAAATTTTAAAATTTCTTAAATAATAAGCAAAATGTCTTTTAAAATTTTTTTGAATTTTTCATTTTTTGTTTTAATTTGTGCTTTCAATGTAAGATTATTGCATAAAGAAAATAAAGCTAACTCAAAACCCACTGAAAAAAAGGGATATCATTATTATCATCATAATTATAATCATCATTATTATTCTTACCAGAGAGAAGAGATCACTGGCCAAAAATGTTAATACTTCAGAAGAGTCATAGAATGAGGAGGAGTAAGGGTATACATCTGAAAAATAACATTTTTAAAAATCCCAAATATTTGTGATATGAAATAACAGTACACAGTTATTTTTTCTCACAAATATTCTTATATTTTAACCCATTCAGAGATATGGATTCCCATACCTCTTCCCTGTAATTCTTTATTGCCAGATTTCAAATTGTGCTCTTTCTGAGTTTGTAAACATGTGGTAAAACCACTGGTCACAGCTCACAAGTCAGAATGTCATCAAACCTCTGCCAAAGTGGAAATTCATGCAGTATTTCTGTGTTTCAGCATTGGGATAGAATTCTTTTCCCAGGAAAACTAGTTATCATTGTTGAGGCTTCTAACTGATTTGATGAGACCACATGCATTAATGGGGCTTATATCCTTCATTAAAATAATCTGATTGTTGATATTAAGCATATCTTAAAAATGTCTTCACTTCAACATTTAAAACACTAAGTACCACACTTATGCAAGTTGACACAAATAATTTATTTCTCACAATTTGTAGCATATTAATCATAGTTATCTCAACTCATGAGTAGAGAAAAATCATGAAATAAACTTATAAATCCTAGTTCAGTGGGCACTTGTCAGTGGTTTGAAATCTTCTCAAGTTTCTCAACTCCCTCCCACCCCCACACCTGCCTATTGATGTGAGAAAAGATAGATGGCACCAGAGTGATTTCCCTACCACTACATTGTCACAAACTCTGACAAAATGGTTTTCTCTGTGGGCAGGCAGAGAAAAACAAATGCCCTGAAAATCTCTCACAATGGTTTCTTTACTGTGAGCATATTCCACACAGGTGAATTTCTCTGCCTCTTTTGGAAGCATGAATTTTTTTCAGAGTTTTACCATTAATTTTGGAAGAGCTCCTGGAGCTACAACTCTGCATGAACAGTGAGACTGAATTCTCAGGAGTTTGTTGCTCTCAAGCTATCTCACACAAAGCAATGATGGGTCTCAACCATTCCTCCATTTCTGCTCCAGCATCTTCTGTTCCTTGCAAGCTATGGTTCTCTGTATTTGTCAACCTTTCCAGTTTTAAGAGCATCTCTTGGTCATAGAATCTCATTTCTGTGATGTATTTAAGAAGGCTTTTTGATTTTCAGTTTTTTAACTCTTTTCTCTCCGTTGAAGCATGGGAATGATGACTTATAAGTTCTTCACACACACTGGAAGAAAAATAAGTTCCAAATAATTATGTGAACTTCAGAACTTCAGAAATTACAAATTGTTCAGAGACTTTAATATATTTTCAAAAATCATCTAATCAAAATCCACAACTGTAATTGATTTCCATCCTTCATTGTTATGTTAGGAATGTATTTTAGAGTATGACTATGACACTTATGAGCAGATTATAAGATAAAAGTTAATGTTTAAAGCTACGAAACAATATCTCAGTTTTCCATAGCCTAAAATCTATTATCACCACAGCATGTGATATATAGTAGATTTTTTTTCTATGATTTTGATTTGTATATGATAAATTATCAATTCAGTTAATATGAACCTACTTATTATTAGGAAAACTAGATTCAGTGACTTACATCTTGATTTCAGTCAAGATGTTTTACAAATGTGCAACCATGAAATGTGTGTATTATGTACATGTTACAATAAATGGGAAAACATTCAATGTAAAAGAAAGTAATTTTTCCCATTAATTCATAAAAAAGATTACTTCATGATATGACAGTATGCCAGAAAATTAAAGATCAACATCTAAAGTATATGATATTTTTTAGCTAGGAAGACAAAAAAATAAGTTAGGCATTATAAATCATGAAGTTTCTATTAAATGGGAAGAGTAGGTATAAAACAGCAAAGCTGGCAAGGGGAGTATCAGAAAAGTAAAAATAATTGGAAGTTAATAGGAGCATTGAAGAAAAACTTCACTTGTGATCTGATGTTCTGAAATGAACCAGAAAGTTCTTCTTTTCCTGCCAAGATTCTCAACCTTTATCTTCCCCAAATTTCCAGAATTATATTGATTTCAGATTTGGTTTATAATCTAACACCTTATAATATAAAAACCTTCAATGTGCTCATCAGATACCCTTATTTCAGGGCTCAGAAAAAATATTATTTGACTAATCTTTTTTGATAAGATTGGATTATAAATTTGGAGATTGCATATGACTTTAATTGGATATATTCAGCTAATCAGTATTGAAAAATAATTTAAATGCTACATATTTTATGAAAATATTTCAACTTGAAAAACCCAACAGGTTTAGGATATTTAAACAATACCACAAATATCATGATGTTATTATTTATTGTTACTCAATGGGTCACAAGATAAAAGCAGCTGAAGTGTATTTAAGCTTTCCCATAAAATGAATTTTATGGTCACATTTAAGAAATTATACTTCATTGAAAGACACATTATAATATGAATAACACAGTATTAATTTTTTTATTAAAATAAATTTTTTTTCATGAGTGGTGTCTGCAACTTTTCAGAGTAGAAAGCCCCAGAACTCACTTTCTCACAAACACTGACATAGCAAGACTATGGTCCAATGATCCTGTAAGAACATACCAGAAGCCATTTATGAAACTGGGGTATTCCATAGAATATACAGTTTTATTTAAAGAGGGGAAAGAAGCCATTTCCTTTAACCTGTTGTCAACCCCATGCCCAACCTAGCAGGATAAACATAATTCATGACTACTTTCTTAGGAGGAAGAGTGGATATGCTTCCAATATTCAAGGTGTTGTTTAGGGAGAGAGAGTGTCTGATGAAATGATTTTTCTTACATATCTCAATGCTCATATGAGGAAATATCTTACTTTCAATACCTGAGTTGGGCTCAGAACAAGAGAGATCTCAAAAGAACTGTCTAAGACTCTATAATATTGCAATAAGACACCAGGGGGAAGAAGAGAGTACAAGACCTTCCTAAAGAAACCAGCAAACCTGTCTAATTCAGAAACCATAATTCAAGTCCACAAAGAAGCACTCCCATAAAAGATTTGAGGGGCTTCCAACATTTCCAACTAATTTGTGAAACTTGTCCCCCATACAAAACTGATTCACAAAGTCTGGAAGAGGTAGCTGTTTTTTCAAATGCAAAAACAAAAAAAAATTGTAACAGAAATAACAAGACACATGAAGAAACACAGAAACACAAATAAATCAATAAAAAATACCAATCCTAAGACTTTGAAGGTAATATGAATAATTTCATGAAATGAAAATAGTCCTCTTAAAAGTACATACATGTGTTATGAGAGAATACAGGCATAAAACTACACAAAGGAGTTGGGATTGTACCTCAGTGGTAGAGCAGTCGCCTAGCATGCACAAAGCCCTGGGTTCAATCCTCAGAACCACAAAAAAAATGAAAAAATAAAATAAAGTTACTGTGTCCAACTACAACTAAAAAATAAATATTAAAAAAAGAAAACTAGGGCTGGGGATGTTGCTCAAGCAGTAGTGCACTCGCCTGGAGTGTGTGTAGCCCGAGTTAGATCCTCAGCACCACATACAAACAAAGATGTTGTGTCCGCTGAAAACTAAAAATAAATATTAAAAATTCTCTCTCTCTCTCTCTCTCTCTCTCTCTCTCTCTCTCTCTCAAAAAAAAGAAAGAAAGAAAACTACACAAAATCAGGAAAATACATGTAAAATGTAAAAATGCCAACACAACAGTATAAAAGCTAAATAAAGCAATATATGAAATAAAAAATTCACTATATGTGTTCAGTAACAGATTTTATCAAGCACAAGAGTGAGTCACTGAAATAAAATACAGGCTTTTTGAAATTACTGATAGAAATAAAAAGAAAAGCAAAAAAAAAATAAAATTTTATAAGTGAAAAAAACTTTACGGGACTTATGAGATAATATCAGAAAAATCAATATGTGTTTTGCATATATCTCTAAAGAAGAGAAAGTAAAGGGGGAGGAGAACTCATTTGAAAAAATAATAGAATTTTTTTTTTTTCAATTCTGAGAAAGAAAATGGATACTCAAATTCAAGAAGCTCAAAGAACAATAATTAAGATAAATCCACAAAGGACTCACAGTGAGGGAAGCATATCCACTCTTCCTCCTAATTGTAACTACCAAATTGTAACTACCAAAATTTAAAAATCAAGATTTTTGATGGGCTGTGGCTGTGGCTCAGAAGTAGCACACTTGGCTGGCATGTCTGAGGAACTGGGTTCAATTCTCAGCACCTCCTATAAATAAATAAATAAAAGTCTGTTCAATTCTCAGCACAACATATAAATACATAAGTAAAGTCTATTCACAAATAAAAATAACTAACTAAATAAATAAATTAAATGAAAATAAAGAATTCTGAACACAACAACTGAAGAGTGATTTATCTTTTATAATGGAGCTTCCAGAAAATCATCAGAAAATTTTTGGAAGAAAAATTTAGGTCAGAGTTTATGTATTAATTTTTCAAATAAAAAAGATGCACACACAAATTAAAAACAACTTGACAACAAAGAAAAAGAGCACTAGCAATAATGTCCTTTGTAAACTTAAGAAAAAATAACATGTTTCTTGAAAAAAAAATACTGAGTGAGTAAATCACCACTAGACCTACTTTATGGGAATTGTTACAGGGAGTCTTTCAAGTAGAAACTTAAGAATACTAGGGAATAACAAAAATAAGCAAATGACCATAAAAACATTCTGAGAAAGGAATATATACTAATACAGATTTTTTTTCATCAGAAAACATAATTTTATTTCTCATCACTGACAGTATAAAATATTCTAATTTGAATGAAATTATAAAATTATTTCTCCTTTTTTTAAATTTTTTTTTTACCTACACATGACTCTAGGATGTATTTTCACATATAATAAATATATGGAGTGCAAGCCATTCCAATTTTTATTCTATTCTTGTGTGGGTACACTGGTCTTGTGTTCATATGAGCATAGGAGAATCATGTACAATTCATCCTACTTCATTTTCTATCCCCTCCCTTCATTCCCTTTTGTCCAAATAAGTGAAATCCTATACTTACCCTCCCTTTTTATGGGTTAGCATCCACATCTCAGAGAGAACATTTGGCCTTTGATTTTTTTGAGACTAATTTATATCACTTAGCATGATAGTTTCAGTGCCATCAATTAACAACAACAAAAAAAATGCCATATGTTCATTCTCCTTAAGGCTGAGTAATATTCCATTGTGTATATATACACCATACTTTCTTCATCAATTCATCTGTTGAAGGGAACCCCAGGTTGTTCCAACAATATGAATTGTTAATATTATTCTATTTCACACTTAAAATGGTTAATGTTATTTTAAAGAAATTACTATTTGATTTTTCTTAAGTACCATTTAAATTAATTTAATCTGAACTGAAAATTAGAGATTTAAAATGCCAGCATATTTTAATGCAAAACAACTATGTATATATCTAACTTAAGAATGTTCAAATGGCATTACAAAATGGGGTACTTAATAGTGCGTGGGACTGTAAAATAAAAAAATGAAATAAGCCTGTCACTCTTGTAAATTGTTTATTTTAAATTATAATTTGAAGAATATAATCTGTGAGTTTAAAAAAATGGCTAAGATGGTAAAATCTATTATGTTTTTATCACATGCAGTAAAGATGAGGAAATTAATGTTGCCCTTAACCAATATGTTTGAAGGACTTTTATGTAACAGGATAATGGGAAGAGAGAGACCTGTGAGAACAGAAGCAGATTGGAGTGATATAGCTGCAAGCTGACAAAAATTGAGGAGGATTAAGTGTTATCACAAAAGCTAGGAAGATGAATGGATGGAATTTATTCAGAGTCACAGAAGGAGCACAGTGTTTCTCACACCTTGATTTCACATTCTGACTGCTAGAATTTTGAGATAATAAATTTCTGTTGTTAGCTACATAGTTTGTGGTATTTTGTTATGTAACTCCCAGGAAACTTATGTAGTCCCATTCAGGGTTGCTCTGTCATATATCTCTTAATGATACGTGGGCAGAAATAATAGATAAACCATAAAGAGATTACAAATTGAAAAAATAATTTTGGTGTTTAAAAACATTTACATCTACCTACTATTACTACTATTACTATAAAAACTTTTAGTCATTATCAAGAGTTGCCACGGACTAGGGACAGAATTGGTATGTAATTAGTATTGTGAAAATTTGGTCTCTTAGGGTGTGTGGATTTAGGTAGTTTCATTGTTAATTTGGACTCATGTGCAAAAATGAAAAAAAAAAAACTCAAATATTTGAAACATATACAGATATGAATTTGAATTCTAATTTTAGTACATCACTATTTGTTAACACAACAGGTAGTTGTTAAATTAATTTAAAAATCAGTTTTCTTTATTTCTATTAAATTATATTGCATTGATAGAAATATATTCATTTCAGCTTGCCGCTTTAGAATTTAGTGTAATGGATTCTGTAGATACTTCTGTTCTAGAACATCAAAACACTGCATTATGTTGCATATTTGTGTATACGTATATACTAAAATATTTACATATATGCTTAAATGTATTTAATGTGTACATACTTCAGTGTTCTTTGAAAATTGCATAATATATATTGTAATAGTAGCTAATCAAAAATAATTTTTTATTACTTTTCACAAAAATTTGGGTTTTTTTTTTATGGATGCACATCTGAAAATGACATGAAAGTAGGTAAAAATATGAAATTTTTTAATTTAAAATACCATTTGTAGAAAAGAATATAAACTAGACTGATCTCTTATTAATAATGAATTAACATAATATTTATAATAAATGTTTTAAGGGTTATACTAAATTTATTAAAGTTTTTCACTGTGATGAGACATGAATCATATCTCTGAAAAATAGTTGAAATGCTAATGTTATACTTATTGTAGGGAAATTATATAATAATTACTTTTCTAAAGATGGCAGATGAAAAATTACATAAAAAATTACTGTCAGCCTTTATTAATGGTGCATTGATTCTAAACTTTATTGAGATGCTTATGCAGTCCTACTAAAGATATAGGTGATAATGTCACTCAGAAGAATTTACCTACAGCTTGTTCTTCTACTTCAAGGTGCTTAATGTTATGCTTGTAAGAACTTGAACATACAATGTGTTCTACTGTTTAATTTACAATACATGTGATCATCCATAAACATCACACATTTTTTTCTGTAACTTCTCACAGGATTTTTAGAAATAGAGTTTATAGTATAAAAATTTCAAGTTCTACAATTAATTTATCAGATTAATTTTCAAAACATTAGAAATTTTCTAGTTCTCCATTGTTATTCTCATATAATAGATCTGCTATTTTGTGCCCTCACTATAATGCTTTACTATAGTATCATGATACATTTAAATATTTGGTAGAAGTACTTACTTTTATTTTCCAGGTATCTCTATTATGATTAGTTATACTTGATCATACTTATGCATCTTATACAAATGTTTTGTTAAATTTAAACTATTTAAGTATTATCCTTTATAGCTTAACTGTATGAATTATCTTTTAATTCAAAATACCCAGAATGTTTTTCCTCAAATTTTTTCCTCAAACACAATAACAGTGCTGTTTATTTCAGTGAAGTGTTGTAGCTTTTTTTTTTCAAATACCTTACATCAATTTTTCAAATTATTCCCAGAAATGCTGATGCAGATATTTTAAAAAAAATTTTACCTTATATCTGACTGCTGATATTTAGGATTTTTATTATACTATTCCCTTAACAAAGGTGTATAACATGACATTTCTTTTTTTGTATTTATATTTAGTGCATAAAATCATGTTAATTTCTAAGTTGCAAGGAGGAGAAAAATCACTGAAGATTCTTCATTAAATCTCAATAAAAAGGAGAAGATGATGCCACTAGAACATGATTCATCTTACTTCTGCCAGTCTCTTCAGCAGTTAAAATTGGGAAAACAATCACCTATATTGAAGAATCACTGAAAGGGCTAAATTAGAGAACTTCTATAATATGCTTAGCTTCTTGAGAAACAAATGGAATTCATTATATTTATGTTAGTTTCTTTTGTGTTTGTATTTTTATCCTAAAGGTACATCTGAAGTAATGTGACCAAAGTAAATTTATTTTTAGAAAAAAGTCCGATGTAAGTAAAAATAATAGGAAAATCTACAGAAGATAGGTGTCATGAAGACAATTTGGAAGGCTGTTAGTAATACTATTTCAAATAGCTGCAGTTGGATGTGTTCCAAGAATTCACCCAACAGTGTATGAACAATGCATAAAATTTTTCAAACATCTGTGCGGGAAAGGAACCATTTATCGCCATCTGATTTATGACAAACCAAACCCAGAAAGATTAAATGTCAAAATCTATATCACAGAGAATCAATGATATTGTCAGGGATTAAATCTCTCTAAACCTACAGCACTGTTGTAATATGATGAGAAAGAATCACAAGATGGATGATAGTGGTAAGAGTCGCTGCTATTTTTGCTGGGCACTGTCTACATGACAGTTGTCTCCAAGTCATTTATTTAAAACTAATGGAAAATACTATAAACAAGCTGTTATAGTTATTGCTACCTTTTAGATAGAGAAAAAGAAACAGAAAAAATAAGTAAATTGCCTCAATTTCCAAATAGCAAATCATTCAAATCTTTTTTTTAAATTTTTTTTTTTTTTTTATCGTTCAAATCTTGATGACTTGACTTGAGAGAACGCATATGTTCAAATCCTTCATAGAGGAAAAGGTGACTGTTTCCTCCTTTGTCATATAAAAAGCTACAATATAAAATTGGCTTTTCAATCTCCAATCAAACATGTTTCTAAATAAATGGATAGACATATAGATAGATTCCT